>NW_026889417.1:0-127477 GCF_032173495.1 Musca vetustissima
TTTAATTACAAAAACAACAACAAAACAATAACAAAATTTTTTTGTAAATTATTTTTCTTCTCTTTTAAATCTTCAATTATATATGTGCAAAGTTACAAACCTTAACAAGCATTGGTATAGATTTACCAGCCCATTGAAAATCTTGAAAAAATAAAATCGAGAATGGGGGGGGGGGGGTTCCCTTAAGCAATAATATATTTTCAATGTAAAGAGAGAGAAAGCGTACAATTTTAAAGAATATTTTTGAAGAGTGTACAACGTATATGAGCGTAGACTTTTTAAAGAGAAATTTTCAGGACATTTCAGCGAGTAGATTCAGATTTAAGAACGATCAAAGCGCAGCTTTTTGATATCTGATGTTTAAAGAGCGAAGATTTTTAACGAATATTTTTTAATGCATTTCAGATCAAACATTTTTTAGAGAATATTTTTTGAAGACATAGTAGACCGTAGATTTTTGATAGAAAATATTTTCAAGTCAAAACTTATCTTTTTAAAGAACATTTTTCTAAAATCATAACAGAGCGTAGATTTTTTAAAATAACATTTCTTCATGTGAAAGTAGGGCGTAGAATTTTTAAAGATTTTGTTTTTTTAATCAAAGAAGAGCGTAGATTTTTAAAGGACATTTTTTCAAGTCAACCCAGTCAAGGCTTATCAGAGAGCACCTTTTTAAAAGAAGATTTTAAAGAAGATTTTTGTTGCATATCAGAGCGTAGATTTTTAAAAGATTTTTCCTGGCATATCAGAACGTAGATTTTTAAAAGAAGTTTTTTCTCGCATATCTGAGCGTAGATTTTTAAAAGAAGATTTTTTTCCTGGCATATCTGAGCGTAGATTTTTAAAAGAAGATTTTTTTCCTGGCATATCTGAGCGTAGATTTTTAAAAGAACATATTTTCAATGTATGTCAGAGCGTAGATTTTTAAAAGAAGTTTTTTCCTGGCATATAATATTTTTCAAGGACTTATAGGAGCGTAGATTTTTAAAAGAAGTTTTTTCGTGGCATTTAAATTTTTCAAGGACTTATAGGAGCGTAGATTTTTAAAAAAAGTTTTTTTGTGGCATTTAAATTTTTCAAGGACTTATAGGAGCGTAGATTTTTAAAAGAAGTTTTTTCGTGCCATTTAAATTTTTCAAGGACTTATAGGAGCGTAGATTTTTAAAAGAAGTTTTTTCGTGGCATTTAAATTTTTCAAGGATTTATAGGAGCGTAGATTTTTAAAAGAAGTTTTTTCGTGGCATTTAAATTTTTCAAGGACTTATAGGAGCGTAGATTTTTAAAAGAAGTTTTTTCGTGGCATTTAAATTTTTCAAGGACTTATAGGAGCGTATATTTTGTAAATAACATTTTTCAAGGACTACCTCCAAAACGAAATGACAAAAAATTGTCTAAAATTGGTTGTGAATTGACATTTGCACAACCTAATATTTTAACTAAGCCTTAAAAGGTTTGAAATGTTGAACATTTGAAAATTTTTAAATATCATAAAAATGGACGAAATAACTGATTTCAGGCAAACATAGCTCATAGTAATATTTTTACAAGGCCTTTATCAGTTCCACAGATATATGCAAAAATTTGCACAATTCTGAAAAAGCAATATCAAGTGATAGACAATATCAATGCACATCATAATATGTGAATCAAACCTAGATCAATTCCGAAGTTGGTCCACTCCTTATGGCACCTCCCCTCACAAAGGGTCAAAAATTTATTTAATTTAAGGACTATTAGATGATATATTTCTTTTTGACTTTATTTTATGCTCAGCTCCTTCATCTTTACAAATAAAAGTGTAAAGTGATTGACTGACTGATTTAACGATTTATCAAAGCCCCGACGAAACGGCTGAAGCTAGTATCTTGAAATTTTGGGGAGGGTCACTCTTGATCCAAAAGTGACAGATAAGACTGGTTTTTGGAAATACGTACTAGAACGGTACGAAAATTACTAAATGTGATACCATATGTATTTGGCGAACCGGTAGAGCTAGAACTCTTAAATGAGTGTCACTGATGGAGTGTAGGATAGATGTACCAAAGGGTTTTTGGAAATTCGAACTATAACTATCCGAAAATTATTTGGTATAATTTCGTAGCATGTGAATGTATAAAGCTAAAAACATGAAATTTGGAATGCGAATAAGGGTTGGGATGTATACGAAGGAGATGGTTTTGAAAGCGAGTACTCATGTGCACGAAAAGTACTATATGGTACTATATTTCGTAAAAATTTGATTTGGAGATACAAATCGAGCTGGAAACCTGGAATTTCAAAATAACATTACCGTCGGAGGGTAGTATTTGGATATGAACGTAGCATTGGAAATTTGTTACTGATGTGTATGAAAAGTAATAAATCGTACTATAATCGGTACAGTTTGGATTTGGGTGAACCGATAGAGCGGGATGAATGCAATTTGGAGTCAGGATCACTGTAGGTGTGTGGGATTGGGGTCAGAATTCAGTTTAAGAAATTTATACTTATAGGTACTACATTTGGTACAATTTGAATTTTTGGTGAATCAATAGAGCTAAAATCATGAAATTTGAAGTTAGGAACACTGTTGAGGTGCAAGATTGGGATATGTACGAGTTTTAGAAATTTGTACTAATGTGTACTAAATTTTATACAATTTGATTAGTACAATTTGAATTGTGGGTGAACCGATAGAGTTGAATCCTGAAATTTGTATTTAGGATAATTATGGGGGTGTGGGCTTGTGGCAAGAAGGAGGTTTTAGATATTCGTAATACTGTGTAATAAATTTGGTACAATTTGAATTGTGGGATTTAGGACCAGTGTGGTGGGTAGGATTGGGGTTGTTGAATGTTTTGGAAATTGGTACTACTGTGTACTAAATTTGGTACAATTTTTATTGTGAGTGAAACGATAGAGTTGGAATCCTGAAACTTGGATTTGGAATCACTGTAGGGGTGTAGGGTTGGGGTATGTAGGAAGATTTGGAAATTGGTACCACTATGTACTATGATTAGTACAATTTGAATTGTGGGTGAACCGATGGAGTTAGAATCCTGAAACCTGCATTTAGGATCACTATGGGGGATAGGTTTTTGGTAAGAAGGAGGTTTTAGATATTCGTACTACTGTGTACTAAATTTGGTCAATTTGTATTGTGAGTGAACTGATAGAATTGGAATCCGGAAACTTGGATTTGGGATCAGTGTGAGGGGTAGGATTGGGGTATGTAGAATGTTTTGGAAATTGGTACTACTGTGTATTAAATTTGGTACAATTTTAATTTTGAGTGAACCTATAGAGTTGGAATCCTGAAACTTGGATTTGGAATCACTGTAGGGGTGTAGGGTTGGGGTATGTAGGAAGATTTGGAAATTGGTACCACTATGTACTATGATTAGTACAATTTGAATTGTGGGTGAACCGATGGAGTTAGAATCCTGAAACCTGCATTTAGGATCACTATGGGGGATAGGTTTTTGGTAAGAAGGAGGTTTTAGATATTCGTACTACTGTGTACTAAATTTGGTCAATTTGTATTGTGAGTGAACTGATAGAATTGGAATCCGGAAACTTGGATTTGGGATCAGTGTGAGGGGTAGGATTGGGGTATGTAGAATGTTTTGGAAATTGGTACTACTGTGTATTAAATTTGGTACAATTTTAATTTTGAGTGAACCTATAGAGTTGGAATCCTGAAACTTGGATATGGGATCACTGTAGGGGTGTAGGGTTGGGGTATGTAGGAAGATTTGGAAATTGGTACCACTATGTACTATGATTAGTACAATTTGAATTGTGGGTGAACCGATAGAGTTAGAATTCTGAAACCTGGATTTAGGATCACTATGGGGGTGTGGGTTTGTGGTAAGAAGGAGTTTTTAGATATTCGTACTACTGTGTACTAAATTTGGTACGATTTGAATTGTGTCTGAACCGATAGAATTGGAATCCGGAAACATGGATTTGGGATCAGTGTGAGGGGTAGGATTGGGGTAAATTTGGTATAATTTGAATTGTGAGTAATCTGATAGAGTTATTATACTGAAATTTTGATTTAGGAACACTGTGGAGGTGTAGGATTAGGGTATGTAGGAAGATTTGCAAATTGGTACTACTATGTACTAAGTTTAGTACAATTTGAATTGTGGGTGAACCAATAGAGGTAAAATCCTGAAACCTGGATTTAGGATCACTATGGGGGTTAGGTTTTTGGTAAGAAGCACGGTTTTAGCAATTCGTACTACTGTGTACTAAATTTGGTACAATTTAAATTGTGGGTGAACCGATAGAGTTGGAATCCTGAAACTTGGATTTAGGATCACTATGGGGGTGTGGGTTTGTGGTAAGAAGGAGGTTTTAGATATTCGTACTACTGTATTATAAATTTGGTACAATTTGAATTGTGGGTGAACCGATAGATTTGAAATCCTGAAACTTGAATTTAGGAACAGTGTGACAGGTAGGATTGGAGTTGTAGAATTTTTTAAAAATTGGTACTACTGTGTACCAAATTTGGTACAATTTGAATTGTGAGTTGGAATCCTGAAATTTGGATTTAGGATCACAATGAAAGTGTAGGTTTGTGGTAAGAGGGAAGTCTTAGAAATTCGTACTACTGTGTACCAAATTTGGTACAATTTGAATTGTGAGTGAACCGATAGAGTTGGAATCCTGAAACTTGGATTAGAGAGCTCGAATCATGAAATTTGGTACTAAATGGTACTCACATTCAATTTATGTTCCATATTATTGTGTGGATGGTTTAGTTTTTCTGACATATGCAGTTTTCTGTGAAAAAAAAATAATATATTTATACATGTTTAAATATTACCCACATTCGCTAACGAAACGAAAAAGCGGGCATATGATAGTTTTAAAATCAAATTATATCGGATCTAAGGTAACATTTTGTATAAACCTTAAAATATTTTATTTAAAATTTTTTCTCAAGAAAACCAATAGTTGTTTCGTTTAATTCACATTAAGGCAACGCTTAAAATTTAACGTCTGCCAAACATTTGCAAAATAAGGCCTATTTTCAAGTATAACAAAAGTCAAGAACTGCTTGAACAGTCAAACAATGTCAGTATTGAAATGGAAATAAAACACAATGTATATGAAGAACACGAAGAAGAAGATGAACAACCAGACGAATTCAATAAAAAGGGTGAAAAATCAGCACTCTCGACATGAAGAAAAAATAAACAAAACCCAAAGTTGAGAGTAATTACAAACAGCATATCACACAAATAGGGGGCACATAAGTCAAGATGAAAAAACGGCAACAATGTGGAATGTTTTATGGGTTTTGCAAAAAAAAAAAAAAAAATACGAGGGTTGGTTACGAAAGTAAATGTTACACCTACGATATACACTGAATCGCATATTTATAATTCTCTATCGAAATCAAAGGAAAAATGATGATTTCGATTGATATATTTGCGCCTCAACAGGATTTACACACCAAATATCCACAACATTTTCCAAACAACCCTCTACAGCTGTTAGCTAACAATTCGCCAGACCCTATATTGCAATGGGCCTTGCAAAATGAGATGCAGTAAAAAGATGACTGCATAGATACGCAACATTAACGCAATATCCAGTCGCATTGGAAAGAAAGCACCAGGCAACAACAGATTTTGAAAAAAAAAAAACAAATCCAACATCACTCCAAGGCATATTTCTACACCTTCTTAACACAAGCATTGTCTAAATAGATTGTACACGTTCACGCTAACACTAACAGAAAACATGTGGCATGGACTCCACTGCTGGCCTTGTAATGTTGCTGCTGGTGGGCTTGTTTGGTGGCTCTGCTGCTCTTTGACTTGTGACGAACGATGCGTTGTTGTTTGTGTTTACTTTACATCCAATAGCAGCAGTGGAACGATTTTCCCAGTACTCCAACAAGTCCTTGATTCCTGCCTGGTGGGTAACAGGCTTACCGATGTTTTTAAGAGGATTAAGTATGATGAGGAATGATGTTTGTTGATAAGTTAGTGAAGAACAGAAGAGTAAGAGCAAAGAAATGCAGATTGAATTGCGAAAACAAAAACAACAATGAAACAACAACATGGCATAGTCCAGGGCTACTGTATGTATTTGAATTACTTTACCATGGCAGGCTGCCATTGTGCTGAAAGATGTTGTTGTGCCTCTGTCTAGAGAAAAGCAAGTGCATCATTTGTTTGTCCATAAGACCATCCGCGTTTCTTTGTTCGTCCGTCCGCCAGTCTGTCCATTTATGCTTCTCCATGCCAGTGTTTAGCATGACAACGAAGCTTCTGTGTTAATTAGCATGTTGGCAAATAAATTACATAGAGGCTGCTGTCTCCATCAAAAAGCCTACATTATTTGTGTTAAAGAAACATGTGTAGAAATTGTAGTAGTTGGTGTTGTTGTTTTGGTATTACAACAATAATACTAATAAGGTGTTGTTATATGTAAATTTTTTTACATACATATGTTACAGAAGTTTTGGGTTTTTTGTATTGATAATGAACTTTAGTCCGAACTTTGGTGGTATATGGAATTTATTAAAAAATAAGCACTTCGAACTTAAGCATGGTGTTTTCATTTTTACACCCTAGAGAATGGTATTACAAATTTTTGGGGGCCCAAGAGTTTATAACACCGTGAAATATTTTCATTTTAGTATACTGAATGTCTTATTTCGACTAGCTGAGTCAATCTAGACATGTGTGTCCGTCCATCTATCCATTATAATTTCTAAACACAGTATATGCAACAGTTATGGGCCAAACCCCACGACATTTAGACCCCAAGGAGGCCCCCTTTGAGTCGAACCTACATGCAATATTGTTTTTGGTAATGATTGGTGAACTGGACCAGTTGTTTCTTTCTGATCGCTCTAGAAGTCATAATTATAACCTGAACATCATAGAATTTTTCACACAGAAAAGGAATCTAACCAGGGAACAAGCATGATTATTTAGCGGGTTATATGGTCCCAGGCTTTTGTGTGAAAAATGGCACAATTTTCAAACTATATCGGGGGCCTTTCTGGCTACGTCGCTGATGAGGTCCATGTTAAAACATTAATCTACATTAAAAATGTTCCGAGAAGAAGTTTATTTCCCACGTAGAAATAGAGTTGAAAATTACAGCCATTTCTGTTGGAAAATTAACCTATGACCAAAATCCTTAAAATGGTGCAGGACCTTTATATGAGTGCTATCTTAAACACATACAAGGACAAAGGTTCCTTTTGAGAATATGCATACAACCACTTTCTGAGTCGATTTATGCATGTCCGACCGTCTGTCCATGCATTTTTGTGAACAAAGTACAGGTCGCATTTATGATTCGACTTAGATGAAATTTGGCACATGCCACTTATTTGGCCCAAGGACGAACCTTATTGAAAATCGGTTCAGATTTAGATATAGCTCCCATTTATAGTTTCGTCCGAGTTTAAGTAAATGGTGCACCAAACTCCCAAACTTTGTCCGATTGAAACAAAATTTTACACAGATTGATGTATGCGAAGTTTTTTTTGGAATCGGGTTAGATTTAGCTCCCATATATAGTTTCGTCCGCTTTTATATAAATGGAGCACCATACTGCTAATATTTGCCCGATTGAGACAGAATTTTGCACGGCATACTGAATTAGGTCTGGATTGATGTATGCGAAGTTTTGTTGGAATCGATTCAGATTTAGACATAGCTCCCATATATATTTTCCGCCGATTTTAAGTTAATGGTCAGCTTACTGAATTAGATTGATGTATGATTGATGTTTTGTTGAAATAGGTTCAGATTTAAATAAAGCTCTCATATATATTTTCGTCCGATTTTATGTAAAGAGGATAAAGAGGAGATGAAGAAGGAAACCTGGTGACAGATACAGACAGCGTTTTGAGGATGTGGAAGGAGCATTTTGAAAAGCTTCTGGAATCAAATAGTGGCGTTGAAGAAGATATCCCAGAACCAAGATTATGGTATAGAGTGTATACCACCTAGCCAAGATGAGGCCATAAAAGCAATTAATCGGCTCAAGAACAATAAAGCCGCAAGAGCCGATGGGTTACCAGCCGAACTATTCAAGACTGGTGACCAGATGCTGGTCAGGAGCATGCATCAGATGATTAGTACAATTTTGCTAGATGAATGCATGCCCAATGATTGGAACCTCAGCATCATGTGTCCCGTGCTAAAAAAAGGAGACAAGACGATATGTGCCAATTATAGAGGAATAAGTCTCCTTCCCATCGCATATAAAGTGTTATCCAGTGTGCTGTGTGAACGATTGAAGCCAATGGTCAATGACATCATTGGACTATACCAATGCGGCTTCAGACCTGGCAAATCCACCATTGACCAGATTTTCACTCTGCGCCAAATCCTGGAAAAGACCCACGAAAAACACATCGACACATACCACCTATTTGTCGACTATAAAGCCGCATTCCACAGCCCAATCCGTTCAGAGGTGTTTAAAGCCTACGTCTATGTTCGGCATTCCTGCAAAATTAATACGGCTACGCAGGATAACTTTAAGTGGCACAAGGTCAGCAGTTAAAGTAGGAAAGGACATATCGGTTCCCTAAATTGTGTCCGCTTAGGACGATTAGTGCACAATCAATGTAGATTTAAGATAGCGTACTGTGTTGCAGCATACCAAATGTTGGATGCCACGGTTGCTCAAATCCGGGCACCTTCGGAAATCGCGATTTCGATATGAAGCTCTCACCGTACATTACTAGTTTGCGATACATAGGTATCGAATATCGAAATAAATAACTGACACAAAGTTTGAAATTTCTAGCTAATAAGTTTATTTAGATACATGGGTTTTTATAGATGTTTCTGTAATATTTAAATTTCATTTCGTAAGTATTTCGTGTAACAAACTTTTTGAATTTTTAAGACAATATTATTAAAAAGTGGTTAACTTCGATGTGTATTATTACAAAAATATTTAAAAATATAATGTTTTTACAAAACTGATCGAAAAAAATTAAAAAACTATAAAAAGTGCGTTCGGGGTACATTCGGCATTTTAAAGTGGGGCACATTCGGCCATATACAGATTGTGCAATACTATTTCCTTAAAATGTTTTTGAGTTTGTCTTTAAAACTAATCCTTTAATATGGTTCGAAATTGCATATATAAGATCAAACATGCTTGTATTAAAAGGCTATGACTATGGTGCCGAATTTGCCCCATCAAATGCCGAAGCTACCCCGGGTTGGGGCACATTCGGCGAATTTGACTTTTTTTACAAAACTGTAAAATTTTTTAACTAATACTATTTGTTTATATCTTTTTGGTACTATTTTTTATAATTAAGTGTCAGAGGACAATAATCAGCCATAAAGTTGTTATATATGTTGAATAAGTACTGTGATATAGAGATCTAAAAAAAGTGCCGAAGGTGCCCCAGTCTCCCCTACATATTTTTCTCGATGATTGACATTCAATTTTTCAGGTTGGTATGTGTAAATCTATGTACTTCACGCAATTAATTTCGTCCGATTCCATTTCAATGGTCCTCCACAAATGCTATGTCTATTCTATCTAAAGTATATTGTACATATGAGCATCTCTTGTATGTACCCAAAGTGGCGAAGGGTATCATATAGTCGGCTCCGTCCGACTTTTGAACTTTCCTTACTTTTTTTTTTGTGATATGCCAAATCAAAAAAGGTAGAAGCTACAATGAAATTTAATCTAGATTATTAAAAAATAGTACCCGTTGGACTATGGTAATATCTCTACTAGTAGATCAATATCGTATAGAGCCGAACAGAATGACCTGTAGTTCCTCGAGATATACATTTGAAATGGATAAGGTTTAGGGTCAAACTAAAAATAATTTGACAATAACAGACGGTTATTGATCAGTTTATATAAATAAAACACTTTGTTTCCTGCCATTTAAGAGCCAAACTTATGACCATACTTTGTTTAAATTGAATGAGTAAAGGAAAATTGTCCTTTAGAAAAAATTTATATTTTTCTCAATATATAAAAACAACATCTCAGATCTTCATGTCATACACTTAACATAACAAACGATAGAGCTGACAATATTGCCGTCATCAAAACGACATTTGTTCATGCTACTGATTTCTCAGACATATTGGCTCCCCTTTGATCCATGGAAAGTATTTTTTTTCGTTTTTGTTAAATTGTTACGCATGCGTAACAATTAATAGCCTTATGGAAAGATGCGTTCTTTGTCCGACACAACAATGACAACATTGATGATGACAACAACAATGATCATCGTGAATTATCTAATGAAGAAAATGTCAGTCAATTGGGATTAAGGTCAAGTGTACAAAGGGGTAGATGCGATTGGATTAATTGCCAACGACAATAAGGGATAATCAATGATTTGGGATAATGAAAGAATTCAACTCTTTTGTATTATGTGGATGCTTCAAAGTCATAGCAACGCGTATGTTTATATGTGGGAATGAAAAGAGAAAATGGTTATTTGATCATTGACTTTCTTTGATTTCTTCACAGTGTAGGTTTTATAGAATGAAATGCTTTGTTTGGTGAATTTATTATTGTTGTTGTATTTAAATTTATAATTTATTTTTATTCTTAATTTTTTGTGCATGTTTTCTCCACAAGAGTAATTTCTGTTCCGCATAAAAAGTTTTTTTTTTTCGCATTAATAACTGCGGTTTTTTGTTCTCGTCATTCGTTGTCGGTTTATCGGTCGACAATTGTGGTTTAACCTTTTTCTGCACCACTGCCATCATGAAAGTCGATGTACATATATAGCATCGTAATACCCTCCCACACACATAATTTAGTTTAGTACATTTAAATGTCAGAATGTTATTCTTCTCTGCAAAGGCTTATAAATCATTTTCGTTGACTTGATGCCATATATAATATAAGAACTAAAGAACATTTGTGACAGGGATGGCCAATCGAAATTTTTTCATCAGTGATGGCCAGCCAGGAACAATGATTGAACATTGCATAAAGCGAATATATTAACTGATATAATCAGTTCAAAATGAGTGGAAAATATTGGAGGGTCAGACCTATAAATCCCCGTTATACAGGCATATGCTAAATACAAAGGTTGCATCTTTTTTGAAGATGTTTGGTATTTAAAATATGATATGTCGGTTTGTTATAGAACCCCTAGAACTGAGTGAAAGATAGGTCATTGTTCTGACATTTTCCGACCAAAGTACCTATATTTTGATATGTAAAATATTTAATTCTAGAATATGTTCAATATTGTACCACGTTTTGACATAGACTTCACATAGAGGCTCCGGCCATTTTTCCATATGTTGACAGTTCTATATCTTAAAAAAAGTAGACAATTTCATCGTCTACCTCGATCTACTTTCAAATGCCTTTCTTATATTGCAGGATTTAAATTCTCATCCGTCGGAACATAACCAAATATTTACTTGCTTAAATTTGTATTAGACGACTTAATAGTTAGACTAAAATGTGCAGAGAGGCTGAAGTCTGAGGGTCCTAAACGTGAATCCGGATAAGATGGAGATATGTCTATTCAGCAGAAATATAACAAGTTAAAACGATGTTAAGAACTTTTAATACCCTCCACAGGGAAGTTCCTCATGTTATTGAATATAACGAAAAAGACGTGAGAAAAAGATTACCTATGAGGGGCTAGCGCATTATGGGAATATGCCAAAACGGTTATCAATGTTGATCATTTTGGGCAGTGACAGCCAATGAGAGTACAAATTATAACCAATTCGGTTAAAAGCGTTTTCAAAAAGTACTAGAATACCAACTTGGGTCAAAATGAATCATCATTACAAGGATGTGCTATTCAATGAGAATCCAAAATTGCAGCCATTTTTATTGAAAAATGCCCAAAATACCGAATATTGGGGGTACCGTTATATGAGGCTACCCTTTAACTGGGGCCAATATTATTTATTTTTGGTGAGGGCGTGTACTACACAATGAGAACCTAAAATACTAAATTACAGCGAATTCGGATGAAAAACGTGTCTAAAATCTCTTAATGTTTGGTATGTATCGAAAACCCCAAAATACCGAATATTGGGGGTACCGTTATATGGGGGCAATAATATTACATGGAAAATTGGGTCAAAAACGTCCCTAAGATACCGAATATTGACGGTACCGATATAAGGGGGCTACACCAAAAAGTGAACCGATATATCCAATATGCAATAACAAACATCGTAGGAGTACTAGCAATGTCTGTGCAGATCTCTATCTTAAATATTGAAATATCTCTATCGTGATTTCAACAGACGAAATTTTATCGACATAGACGGAATTTTATCGATCTGATCAAGAATATACGTTGTGGGGTACCCGTTGAATATTTCGAGTTGTTGCAAACGGAATGACATATTTAATATATACCTTTTAGTGGAGGGTATAAAAATAGGACTCTTCGTCCATCTTCCCAAAAAATATAAACATATGAAACAAAACAATTATCTGAGAATTATCTTAGGAAAATTAAATGGAAATTTCAAATACAGCAATGGTTCGACAAGATCCACAGATGCTGGTCTTTTCGCAGATAATCCGTATTCCCTTAGTGGGTTATTAGGCCAGTACTAACATACGCTTTTATAATCTGGTGGACAGCAATGGACAAAGCTAGTTTAAATGTAAAAGTATTAAAAAAAGTCCAGAGAACATGCTGCCTAGGTATACGTGGGTCTATGCTGGCCGTCGTAAAGTTTGGACTTAAAGTCATTAAGAGGTGGAAATACATCGGACACAGAACACCTCACAAAAATATAGTACATGCTACAATCGGAAACAAGTGTAGTAGCTTCATGTGAAATTCTGAAGGAGATAGAGACTTGGGTTAGCTTGTGGTCTGCTAACACAGTGTCCTCTGGAAACTGTTGTTACACAGATGGCCCACGGCTAGCCTGAAACGCGGGATTGGCGCTTTTAATTGAAGAAATGGGAACTGAAATTTCACTTCGCCAGCCAGATCACAATACGATCCTACAGATGGAGTTTCAAGCTATAATGGAGTGCCTAATCTGGCTAGGATAAAGTATTTTGGCAGAGTTTGAACCCAGCCACATCATAACAGATGCTAAACAAGATATTAAAGCCATAACCTCCAAAACTATACTAAAATGTATAAAAAGCACAAATAATTCCTCATGCGCGATTCATATGGGTACCGAGTCACACAGGAATAATAGTCAATGGGATAGCAAATCTACGAAACAGAAGTGCTGCTGACCAACCCACTATTGTCGTGAATAAGGCAAAACCTTTTAGGGCAACACGTCTAGAAATGAGACCGTCAAATTTCTTTGAAATAATGAGAGGACTAGAAAGAATGCAAAAATTTTTTGGAGAGGCAAGACTAAGCAAAATAACTAATCGACCTAAGGGATATGAATGGAAAAGACTGAAGGACTTCACTAAAATCATAGAATTCCTAGAGGCTTAGGGATATAAAATCATAAGATGAGCTCTTCTTTCTTAACTTTCTAGATCGAACAACAGGCCTTTTCAGTGGTGGTGGCTATTCAACTTAACATAACCTGAATTAAAATAAACAAACTGACACCCATACCGTTCCTTCGTATTTTGCGACCGGGAAGAACTTATACCCTTCTTTTGTTTGCTATTGGATAATTGTGTTGATTTATGAATGCGGTTCCCGAAATTCATACCGTGTACATAAATGACACAATGGTACTACGAGGGCTACTAAATAGTTCACTTCGGAGCAATTTCTTGACTCCAATTGAACATGGGGCCTAAAGTCTTCAACATCATATTCTAGCTAAATTGTCGACAACTCAGTTTGATGTACGGGAATAAAAAAAAGTAGGCCCCCGAAGACATCTGGCAAACAAACAATGGTTTACCACTCTGGTATGAAAGTCATGAATGTTGTGACTGTTTCGATTTATCAGTTTTACCGACAAATAGACGACCATTTGCTTCGAAGTGATTCTTCCATGATCAGCTTTCATGGAATTTGTCTCATCTGTAACCCACGCGTTCGATTGCTGGTTGGTTTTGGACTCATAATCATAGACCCGTTATTGTCAACTGACACGATCTTATAACTGTCTTCTTAAACAACGCGATGGTATAAACGTATTTATATATAGGTCCATTAGGCCGGTCGTCGATAATCTCGATAAAATTGGAGAAATGATCAAATTTGATCGACATGTTAGCAGTCGTAGCGTCGCCCAGGAGCTAAAAATCGACCATAAAACTGGTTTAAACCATTTACACAAAGCTGGATTCAAAAAGAAGCTCGATGTTTGAGTGTCACACCAATTAACAGAAAAAAATAGGATGGATAGAATTTCCATCTGCGAAGCCTTGGCCAAACGGAATGAGATAGACCCATTTCTTAAACGGATGGTGACTGGAGATGAGAAATGGATCACATATGATAACCCTATGCAAAAACGATCGTGGTCAAAGAGCGGTGAAGCACCCCAAACGGTGGCCAAACCAGGACTAACGGCCAGAAAGGTTCTGCTATGCATTTGGTGGCACTAGAAGGGGATTATTTATTATGAGATCCTTCCATATGACCAAACGTTAAATTCTGACCTCTACTGTCAAACAACTGAACCGTTTGAAGATAGCAATTGATCAGAAAATGCCAGAATTGGCCAACAGGAGAGGTGTCGTGTTCCACCAGGACAACCCGGTGACTCGTCAAAAACATTGAGAGTTTGGTTGGGAAGTTTTAATGCATCCGCCATGCAGCCCGGACTTGGCACTAAGCGATTATCATATTTTTCTTGCATTGCAAAATTTCTTTAATGATAAAAAATTGGTATCCAAGGAGGATTGTGAAAATCGACTACTTGATTTTTTTGCAAATAGAGAGCAGGACTTCTATGAGAGAGGTATAATTAGCATCTCCATATAATGATGAAATTAATAAAAATATTTTGTAATTGTATCAAAGGTTTCCCATTCCTCAGTTTTTTTGTTTGCAAAGAAGAAAAAAACATTTATACACCTCTACATTTCTTATACAATCTAAGAACCTACCAAAAACGACGACATACAAAAACTGAACCCTTTTACTTAAAGTAGTTACAAAGATGGTACTGCATTTTAGTTTTGAGATCTTCTGACTTTTTGAGAGTCGTTGGTGTACTTATTTTAGACAGGGTTGCCTTTAGAGCTGCTGCTTATCTTGATTGCCATTCAAATGTACAATTTACCTTTAGCATAACGTAAATGCTGACTGGCTGTCTGTCTTTCGCTATACTGCTGCCACTTTGGGATGTTCGTTCATGCTGCGGGGTTCCTTCCTTGGTGCTGTGTTTTTTCCTCGTCTTCACATTTTTTGGTGAACTGTTCTACATTTAATGCAGTTTTCACGGCTCTGAAACTAAGGAGACAGCCGACTGTTTTGCATACAGTTTTTTATATGACTTTTGTGTAGAAAGAAAACAGGGTCTGCATATATTTTGCTCGTTTGAAATGTTTAACTATGGTTGAAGATCAAATACTGCTTTGTGTCCCACAAAAAAAATATATTTTTGGGCTGTTTCAAGTGTTGGCGTCTGTCGGGACTTTAACAGCACAAGAAAATGTTCATTCTTCTCTGATGAACCTAAATCAGTGAAACAAAGACACTAAAAATTGCCAACGAATATGTCTACCGTCATCGTTATTATCATTCGTTTCACCCAGTGGAGGGCCTGTGTAACAGCAATTGCTTCAAGAACTTCATTAAAGGCATCGTCATGAACATTTGCCAAGTCATCGTCATTATCGTTGTTTGGTTGGTTGGCAAAACCAGGCAACTGGCAACTTTATCGCCGTCGTCATCATCATCATCAAGAGCCACGTTTGAAAGCTCTTTACATCAGGCAGACCTTCCATGAGAGTGGTTTTAGCATCTGCTATTACTGCAATTCATTCATTGTGTTCCGCCAACCACAGCCCTTGGGCCCTCCTTGCCATCACAATCTACAATTTCGTTATACTGTGCACATCAATAACCATCACCTTGGTCTTGTGGTATTGCATTCGACCAAGGTGTTTTCATCACATCCTCCAAGTACCACGAGTAAGTGTAGGTTTCATTATTTTTCTTGGTGTTGGTCTTGTTCCTGTCGTTGTTGCTGGTGATGGAGTTTTGTTGATTTTGTTGTTAATGATCTCTTGAACTTGAAACTAATGTTGCATTGTCTTTCACATCTTTGCCAGCTTTGCGACGGCCCAAAAGCAAGCAATAGCTGTGGCTTATGGACGATGCATAAGAGGTCTGACAGTACTGACTTTAAAAGTCAGACAGTTCAGTCTGTAAGGTAGGCATTGAAAGATAATAAATGTTCTATATTGTCAGCATTGGATAAGTTCAGGGTTAAGTTCATAAAAGGCCATGACCAAAATGAAAAAAAAAAAATCAAAAGATTTTATTGATTTTAATGCAATTCTGGAGATTTTTTTCTTGTTGCCTTTTATATTTTTAATAAAAATAATACTTTTAAATTCGAAAGAGGAAAGGTTCTAAATATTAAATTTGTTCGTATAAACGGTCGGTTTGGTTATCATACGAATACCCTCAGCCTCTGACCGCATATGAGGCCCCAGGACAAGTGAACTCTCCTTTCGAAGATTGTATAGTATATTTGGGCTGTAGAGTCAATTAATTTTATTAGAATTAATTTTCTCATATGCGAACATAAGAAATATAATTTTATTCCGTAGAAGGCCAAAAATCTTCCTCATTGAGATTGTAAATTTTGCCCATAATACCTCGTCTCTGAAGCCCCGGTTTTTGGGTTATATCGTTCATTTTCTGCAACACCGGTATTAATCAAATGCAAAATTGTTCGCTATAACAGACTTCATGTTGTGTACAAAAATCAGATGAGTACTCTGATTAGGAAGCTATAGAATATTCTCTCTTCTATATAAGGTGTGGGCCAATTGATAAAATAACGCATTTTTAAAAGAAAAACGATTTTTATTTATGCCGGTCATGCTGCAAATGAGCGACGTTACAAATGGCGTCCTAATTTTTCGGAACTAACACCTGATTGAGAGCCCAAAATGTTATTCTTAGTACATAGATCTGTTTTCAGGGTTAACCTATTCTATGAGGGTTTATCAATAAAATTGACAATTTCGATTTACTGTGTTTACTATGATACTAACACTATATGATACCAACACAAGTAAAAAATCGCTAAGTTCAGAAGGACCGATGTTTGAGGTGGTGTATTCAACATCCGACAAAATTTTTCTCCAAATATATTTTTCCTACTACAATAATCCGGAATTGCAAATTTCTACAACTTCGGTTGACGGGGCAGGGCCTTTATATGGGGGATATGTCGAAACATGGACCTATTCTTAAATTTTTTTTAATTTTTTAGCCTTCATGAACGTCTATGACCTCCACACATGTCCAAAAGACCGAATATTTGGGGGTAACGTTACCTTGAAACCTACCTTGAAACTTGGGTAAATATTAATAAAGTGTAAACAAATTTTAGGGGGTACCATTTTATGTGGGTTATACCACAACGTGAAAACGATACCAATACCAAACATCCTAGGAGTACTAGCAATGTATATGCAAAATGTCAGAGCTCTATCTTAAATATTGGACATGGGTAAATCGACATAGAACTTTAATCTGATAAAGAATATATGTATTTTGTGGGGGCTCCGTGGAATATTTCGAGGTTTTGCAAATGGAATGACAAATTTAATATAAAACCAGTAAGGAAAGTAGAAAAGTCGGACGGGACCGGCTATATGATACCCTTTACCACTATGGGTATATTAAAAAGGTGCATTCTAACAGACGTCGTATTTTTGGAGGACCATTATCATGAAATTGGCTGGACTAAAAGATGCGATCTGTATATAAATGTGAACCGACTTTGACCAATCCATAAACATGGCAATAGGACAAAAGCGATTTAAAGCAACTATCAATCGAACACCGGTTGAATATTTAGAGCCCAATTAACACGAAGTCGGTCGAATATATATATGTGTTGTGTCTGTACACCTACAAAATGCAATTACGTCATTCTATTCCAATTTTGTACGTAGTGCAAAATTTCATGTCAATCTGACAAACATGTGGAGTTTGGTGCGCCATTTACCTTACATCGGACGAAAATACATTTGGTCCAAATATGAACCGATTTCAACGAAACTATATTTGGGTCCTTGGTGCATAATTTACTTAAAATATCATGAAAATATACATATATCCAAAACTCATTAAGCTGTGCAAAATTTTACATAATTACATAAAATCGGACGAAACAATATATCTGAGTTATATCCAAATCTGAACCGATTTCAACAAAACTTGGCAAACGTTATGTCAAAGTAACTTCTGTACGTTGCGCAAAGTTTTCTGCAAATCGGCCTGACTGTGGGTATATTGTGCACCGTTTGCTTAAAGTCGGACGAAACTATATATGGAAGCTATATCCAAATCTTAACCGACAACAAAAATGGATTTATTTCCACCGAAATTCATACACATTGTTACTTATGTAGGAAATTATATGGTCAAATCATGTTTATAAGGTGAGGGTGAGCTGTCACCCTCAACCTTTTATATATTAGGGTTTTCCGCTTCAAATTTGGTTAATTTTCCATTTCGAAAAGCCATTCCGTTTGGATTTTTTCCACTTAAAAAGTTTTAACTATAAGTCCCCTACTTTATTTAAATAAATGCTGTGTAACTAAATCAAATAAAATCCTATTACATTCCTTCCTTTACTTTTGAAAGTACATGCGAATCGTTTGTATTTGTATCACAATCCATAAGAATTTTCAAGGCCAACAGAGAAAAAAAACATGTGAGAAGATATTCTAAAGATGTTTTTTGTTGTTTCGTCCACACACACTGTTAAGTACACAAGTACTTTTGTGTGCTAGGAATGCCAACTTCTCATAAAATATTTATACATTTGGTATATTGGATGACTTTTCTATATGATGGACTGGACATAAAACTCCTCCTCTGTATTTCGATAATGTTCGATAGTCTTCTATACACTATAATTATGATTCGATCAGCAGTGAATTTCAAATTTGGTTACAGCGATACCAACAAACATGTTATGTTGATTCTCTACAAAGGGGAGACTCATAACAGTGGATTTGTTACAAATGTTTACATGTTCGACCACAACATTTTCTGAGTCTTTTAGAGAATTCTCAAACTGAGATTTTCTCTAGACGTTGTGGACGTATTTTTTAGATTTTTATTCCGACAAAAATTTTGTTTGACACTGAAAGGGTTAAAGAAAAATAAAAAAAAATATATATACAACATTGGCATGTGTCAAGATATTAACATGAAATGACAATGAAGGTTAACATTATTAGTAATTTGAAAATATTCATTAAAAATTTCGGATTAAACTGGTAAATATGATTTTTCCAGAAAATTTGAATTTCAGAACCTAGTGCCAAACTGCGGCAGAGGATATTTTAGCGGTTCTAGCACCAATCGACGCCATCTGCCGATATTCACGAAAATTAGCACACAACATTCTGGACCCATTTCAGTGCCCTATGCCAAATTTCGTGCAAATCGGAAAATATATAGGGACTTTGGAGACCCATATACATTAAATCGGACGAAAATATATGGGAGCTATATACAAATCTGACCCGATTTTCTCGATGCTTGGCACACGTCATTCTTGACCTAATTCAGTACTTTATGCCAAATTTCGTGCAAATCGGAAGATATATAGGGACTTTGGTGCCTCATTTACCTTAAATCGGACGCATATATATACGGGAGCTATATCTAAATCTGAACCGATTTTCGAGAAACTTAGCACACATTATTTTAGACTTAAGTCAGTACGCTGTGCCAAATTTCATGCAAATCGAAAGGTATATAGGAACTTTGGTGCACAATTCACATAGAATCGGACAAAACTATATATGGGAGCTATATCTAAATCTGAACCGATATTCACGAAACTTAGCACACATCATTCTGGACCCATTTCAGTGCCCTATGTCAAATTTCGTGCAAATCGGAAAATATATAGGGACTTTGGAGACCCATATACCTTAAATCGGACGAAACTATATATGGGAGCTATATCTTAATCTGAACCGATTTTCTCGAAACTTGGCACACATCATTCTGGACCTAATTCAGTACTCTGTACCAAATTTCATGCATAACGAAAGATATAGAGGGACTTTGGGGCCCCATTTACCTTAAATCGGACGAAAATATATATGGGAGCTATATCTAAATCTGAACAGATCTTTCCCTTGGGCCAAATAAGTGATTTCGGCCAAATTTCATCCAAATCGGATTATAAATGCGACCTGTACTGTTGTTTACAATTTAACATCTACAGACGGACGGACATGCATAAATTGACTCAGAAAGTGATTCTATGCATATTCTAAAAGGAACCGTGTGTCTATCTCGTTTACTTTTGCCTGTTACAAACATATGCACAAAGACATAATACCCTGTACCACAGTGTGGTGAAAGGTATAAAAATTAAAATTTACCTTTACAAACTTAACATTCTGGTGATGAAATTGGAAGATACCAAATTGGTATGTTGAGTTCGCACTGTGTTACACATTTTCGTACCAAAAATTATAAATTTAGGTCAACTTTCCAGGGTAGCCAACATATAGCGGTACCACCTCATATCGGATTTTTGGGGATTTTTTTGCCCGTTTTTCCACCAAAAAGCCTGTAATTTTGAATTCACATTGGGTGTGAAATCTTCATACCGAAAGCTATTAATTTTGACTTAAGTTTTGAGGTAGGCCCCATATAAACGTTCCCCTCTTTATTGGATATTTTGGGGATATTAAACACCTTTTTCAATCAAATCTGCTGTATTTTCAATTTAGTTCAAATATGTCATAGTTTTATGCACACAATGCATAAACCAACGATTTAATGATATTTGGCGACTAGTCCAACACCATATATAACACAGAGCTGTGGAACTTAACAGTATAAACGTAGGAAATAACGAAGGATTGGTAACACCTTACCTAGAAATGAACAATGAACTCTTGAATGAAATGCCCAAGGATCACGAAATCGACTGAGAAACACCTGTCGACGAACAATAACCCAAGAACTAAGACAAAAAAAATTACGTGAGAAAATGCAATATAACGGAAGTTATAGAGTGGGATGGAGGTGTTTTAAGGAAGCATCTACTCCTCCAAAGAGGTTTAACAAGAAATCAAAAATACTGCAATTCTTACTGAGCTATCAGATAAAGTTTGGAGTAAATTTGTTTTAAAAATTTGGAGTCCCGCCCATTAGTCTGGCTGGTGCACGATACCTTACCAGGTGATTATCAGATTATATTCTTCCTCCACAAATAAAAGATTTCTGATAGTATGGTGACATTTGGTATATCATCGATATAACAGCTTCGTGAGTATAACACCCCTTACAGGATTTTTAAGGTATTTCTCTACAAATTTAACATAAATATGGCAACTCTTTTTTCGCCGAACATTGCGTTTATAAAGAGTAAACAGCTCATATGTGTTGTTTTTTTTTTTTGTTCTTCTTAACCCGACACTTTTGTTATTTCTTTTGGTACGGATGAACCAAGTGCTTATGTACTTTGGCTCTCTTCAATCTGGCGATCCTCGTCAAAGTGTTTGGGTAACATAAGGGTTCGGTTATACTTGGGGTCTATTTGTGCATTTTCATTCTCCTCTTTGTTAATGCATTCATGTGAAACTGCAGGAGGGTACAAAATGCAGGGAATATTAAATTCGGGACCAGGGGATATATTTCAAATGTTCTTCCATTAGAAATGCACAAAAAAAGTCCCACAAGCGATAAGAGCAACCGAGTGTTTTTGGTAAGTAGAACATTTCCATGAAGGAATTTGATATACCACCCTGCCTCATTTTCGGTATGTCGAAGATCCTAGCAGAATTGTCCAAATTGTGTGTATACAAGTTGGTATTTCGTTTTCTTAGAAGATAAAACATGTCCTGGAAGATTATTTATAATCATGTATAATCCATACAAATGATTCGAACGATCATAAATAATTTATATCCGTCCTAATGGTGAAGGGTAAAAAAAGTTTGATCAAGACCGAACTATAAACCTAAAGACCTTTCGTAACCATTATCAATCTACTCTCGTACTCAAATATCCATGGAGAGATGCAGTGAAGAAGGTGTAAAATATGGAAGCTTGTCTTCTCCTTCTTTCTCTTTTATCTTTGGTTTATTTATCTTTCAGTGTTTATTCGAGTCGTTTTTTATTTTTTTTTTTCTTTCAATCAATGTTGTTGTGATTCTCGTTGTTATTCTGCATTGCAAAAGAATTTATTTCTTTGTCCTCATTTGAAATTTTCAAGGTTTTTTGGGGAGGTACGAGCGGGGAACTTCACAACTGATTATGTATTTAATTCTTGTCTTCTTAGTTATTGTGTCGTCGTCATTGTTGGTATTCTTGTGCTTGTGCAGATATGTTGTTGTTTACTTAGCTTTAGCTTCAATCAGCAAATGCAGCAAACAGAGAATGGAAGACGATCCCCATGCAATCGCTTGGTACTAAGAAGAAATGCATTACAAAATCACAACAACAACAACAACAACAACAACCATCAGTAAAACAGCCAATGCATTCTACCTCAAACCATATTGTCGCCTACAGTCTGTCCAATGTTGGTCCAAAGTTGTAGAATTTTAAACATTATTTACTTTTGTCCATTCTTTGCTTGCTGCTGCTGCGGCATGTCGTAAAACCGCCTGTTTATGTCATTCGCAACAGGAAATGTGATGATGTTGAAAATCAACAATTGTTTTCGGTTTTCAATGTCATGGCTAGAGAGACGAATGAATAGTAATAATAACAGGAATGTCTTAAGAACTTTAAGCGAATGGAAAGCCATAATAATTAGAAAATCGAAATCACAGTGTGACAGGAGTACGTAGTTGACAAAAATAAAGATGTATTCTAAATTAACTGACAAAAAATTAAAAGGAGTACACTTCACCGAGGAGTACACTTCACCGAGGAGTACACTTCACAATAGAAGAATAATGAAGGTGTTCTATTTGATGATATTTATTTGTATCTAAAAATATGTTTCATATTATACTAAGGATGTGCAAAGTTTGGACTCAATCGGATTATGAAATATATGTTTTTATAAAAATATTGATCATGCATGGAAAACACATTTGAAGAACTTGATCTATAGACACCATCTTTGACTCATATTATCCTAATGATTGGGAAGGATCATAGTGTAGACCACAATCTGGGGCCTATTCTAAATTTCGTATTTTAATAATGCGAATACCAAACAACGTCCGAATGTGCTGGCTTCTGTAAATTTTATATCTCCCATATGCAACCACAATTATATTGTTACAATACCATTTCAAAGGAGGTGATCAATACTCTGAGGCCTTGGTGATAAGTTTATGGGGTTAATATTAATCCCTAGCATTATGCACTATGGGCCAGGAATCCATTTAGTGATGAAAAACATTATACATTTCAAATCTGGGCATGTGCCAAAATATCAACATGAAATGACTAGTGTTTAGAATGAAAGTGACAATTATTAGTAATTTGAAGATAATCATCCCCCCTTTTTCTATATTTTGGTATCCCCCTTTTTCTATATTTTGGGGTTCTTGAGGGCGCTCTTCAATCGATTTCTCCGAAATTTCGTACAATGGGTTCTTATTGGATATTAAATTTCTCCACTAAAAATTATAAATATTGGTCCACTTTTTCTGTACCAATCGGCCAAAATTTTCCCGTTTGGTGCACCATTTTCTAAAAATCGGAATATATATGGGAGCTATACCTATATCTGAACCGATTTCAATAATAGACGTTAGGATATCCTAACTTCAGGACGTTGTGCAATATATTGTTCAAATCGGCCTAACTTTGAGTCTTTGGTGCACCATATTGTTAAAATCGAACGAACATGTATATGGGAGCTATATCTAAATCTGAACCGATTTTTCCAAATTTCAAAAGGATTCGTCCTTGGGCCAAATAAATGAGCTGTGTCAAATTTCATCCAATTTTGTACCACAGTGTGGTAAAGGATATAAAGAATGAGTTCCAGAATTTTGCGTCACTTTATAAATATAAGAGTTATTGCCGATAATATAATAATATAATAATATAAAAATAGTCGTTGAAAAAAACATAAATTTCAACCAAACTGGCTGTAATTTGTTATTTTATATTCGCATTGTGTCAGTGTTGGTCCAATGTTTGGGGTAGCCTCCATATAACAGCACCCCCTCCCCCCTACATTAGTTTATTAGGATCTGTGGCGCGTTATTCAAACAAATTGTATTTTATTATTTTCAATGCTAATTGGGTGTGCAATCATGGTACCAAATACTATCAATACTGACATAAGAAATATTGTCGTAGACCTTTTAGTATGCCAATTGTCATGTCTGTCCGTCTGTGCATTATACTTTGTAAATACGATGTAGGCCATAGTTATGTTCCAATCGTCACGAAATTTTGCATGTAGGATGGGTTCTTTTTAAAGAAGGCCCCTATTGGTTTTGGAGATCGGTGAATATTTAGGGGATAAAATTGACCAAAAACTTTTTTTCGTCTGTTTTTCTGATCGCATATAACCCAAAGAATAGTTATGACTATTTTATTGAAGATTGATCAATATATGGCGGGTCAAATAGACGGAGACTTTTATATATTTATTCCTGAAGGACATAGACCCCTGAATTTGATAATATATCAAAGAGGAGTGACTGGCCTTGAAATTGATACCAATTATGTTGTTGTATTTACTCGGATGTGGGAGTTATACTTAAATATTTACAGGGGTCTACCTATTCAGATATTATTTAGAATTATAACTACTACACGAGGGGGGGGGGGGGAGGGTTAATGTCACGCTGATGGCTAGGAAATTTTGCATAAAGATCCACTTATGGTCAGGGACGACGCTTATAGTTTTCGGTAAAGGTAGGATGATATTTAGGGGATCAAATGTATCGAAAACTTCGACCACAATTACGAGTATAAACCGAACATCACATAAAAAAAATAATGAAATACACCGCATTGGAGTCTCCCTAAGTCAAAATTAAAATTATTGCAGAATTACATACAATCGGTTATGAATAAAATACATAATTCACATCAGGGACGTACGCAGAATCAGATCAATCCATAAACATGTAATTCTGCAACCTTTAGTAATTTTTTCATTGAACAGATATAGAGTCGTTTGTTTACAATGAGATAAAATGATGTAAATCGATTTGTAGAAAATTTCAATTGCCTATCCGTTGATTATTTGGAGTCCAACCAACATGAAGTCGGCTAAATATATTTGTGCTATATTTGCTTATTTAAAAAACGCAATTATTATTGGGTCCTAGGTGCACCATTTACTTAAAATCGGACGAAACTATATATGGGAGCTATATCTAAATCTGAACAGATTTCAGCGAAACTTTTCACAGATTTATGTGCCACTCGGCCATATTTTGGAGCTTTGGTGAGTCATTAACTGAAAATCGGATGAAACTATATATGGAAGCTATATCTAAATCTGAACCGATTTCAATAAAACTTGGCACAAGTTATGTCATCCTAACTTCAGTACGATGAGCAAAATGTTGTGCCAATTGGCCATATTTTGGTGCATAATTTACTGAAAATCGGACGAAGCTATATATGGGAGCTATATCTAAACCTGAACCGATTAAAAAAACTTCACACAGATTATGCTACATTAACTTCAGTACGTTGTGTGAAATTTTGTCTCAATCGGTCAATCGGATCTGCGTCAAATTTCATCGAATTCGAATCACAAATGCGACCTGTACTTTGTTTACAATTTAACATGGACAGACGGACGGGCATGTATAAATCGACTCAGAAAGTGGTTCTATGTTAATTCTCAAAACGAATGGGTCTATCTCGTATATTCAGATTTAGCAACTTTTTTTTGTAAAGACGGCATCTTACTTTCAAGTAAAGGAGGGTGCGGAGAGGGCAACAACCAAAACCAAAATATCTTCTGTCGCACCCTCTTAAAAATTGAAAATATGCTATTGAATACTTTATCGACCACGAAAAAAATGAATACCATCATTGGCGATGATGAAGACTCAGGACTTTATATCGAGAATGAAAGATGTTTCAAAACATATAGAGCATGTTAGGGACAAACAAGCTTTAGATATATTAAAACCAGAGGAGGCCCCGGGGTGGGCTCGGCAATATGTTTTGGACCTCTATTTGTTGGAGAATCTTTGTACCACGTCAACTTTAGAAAGGGATTGTAATTTACTTATAAACAACACGTTGAAAATAAATACAAGAATATTCAAAATTTTTTTTCAACTCAATAATTGTTCTGGAGTAGCTACCCAAGAAGAAAATCTCATACTTCCTGTTAATTGAAATATTATTCAAATATATTTTTTTACAATTTTGTCTCAACTCCTTCTGGGCGGAATAGTGTGTCATATTTCTATGAAATATGTGTGCTTATTAAATGTTATGATAATAAATCATTTTTTATCATAAATAACTGCGAAAAGGTTAATCTTTTAATGTGTTTCTATTATAATTTAGAAATGTGTTTTAAGACAAAATTGTAAACTCATGAAGAAACGTGCAAGAACAATTAATTTTCTACGTAAATATCTAGAATATAATAAGCATAAAATATGTGACATTTTAATTTTAGAAACAATTTTCTGAGAACCCCCCTTGGAGTAATTAAATAGTATTTTGTAGCCAATTTAAATTAAATGATAAATCACTTCAAATGATGGTGATAATGAGGAAAATACGCAACACATTTGGAATTGGAATTTGAATTTAATTTTTAAACTAAAACCAGTGAGCGGAGCAGTATAATCGGACGGGGCCCACCATATGATACAATGCACAACATCCAGGAAAATCTAACTGTGTGTGGTTCTATATTCTGAACTTGGCAATATTTCGCGATATTTGCAATCTCTTGACCTACTAGAGGTCAACAACGACAATATAATCGGTATCAATTTAAAGGTCAACCACTCCTCTTGGATATACTGTCAACTTCTTAGGTCTACATCCTTCACGGGTAAATATCTACGCTATAGAATACAAATTTTGTCATTTTTACACAAAAGTCTGGGTCTACACAAAGCTATAAAGTTGAATAAGTCTTAGAAAATATTTCGTGGAAAATATATTCTCAATGTTTTTGCACCTTGGTAAACTGTACCGACGTAGCCAGAGGACGGACCCAGGTTGCTCGAACTTAATTTATTTTTTCACAGTAAATTTATATTTGCAACTGCATTTTTTTTTTGTACCAACGGAAGAATTTTTCTAAAATTTTAAAACATTTTTTTTAATTCCCAAAATACTTCCATTCCCAAAGAAGTCCTAAAACTGCAAAGTAAATTTCTTTCAAAAATTTTTCTATTGATAAACCAAAAAAAATGTAATTTCAACAATAAATCATTAAACATTAATTAAAGAACAAAGGCAAAAGGACATCCAGTCAGCAAAATAAAAATCTATTTGAATTTAACCCTTCAACACTTACCCCCATCTGTTGGTAGTGGCAGCCTCAGCAGCACCCCACAAAAATCGACCATTTATATGCAAATTCAGGGACAACAAACGCGTTGCCATGATTATCCTTTATCCCAATACTTGAAATAATGACGTCAGCTGTTTTTATGATTTAATTACAAATCGTAAACGAAATAACGAAAATGAAAATTATAATTTCAATTGGAAAACAAATTATTTTATAATACAACGAAGCGCAACAGAAAAAAATGTAGAACGCCCAAAAATCTAACTGTCTTACACAACTAACAAAACAATGATCAATTACACCCCAGAGAGTCTGGGTCGGAAGTAACCCAAAATAATGAGGAAGGACAAAAACAAGAAAAAAATGAAACCCTAGAAAAAGGGTTTCAAATGACACACACACACCGACAATGTTTGGGTAATTTTTACCCCCAAAATATTGTTGTTTGGTGAGGTGTAACAAATTACGGAAGCAGATGTAAATCAAAGTTATCAATGGAGACACAAAACGTGCAAACATTTTTCCGCATGAAAAAAATTTGTTTCGATTTTTTGTGGTTTCATCAGTTTTTTTTCTTCTAAAATGGGAAACAGGAAGAATTTTACTAACTCATCACATAAGGTTATGCCCAAAAAGAATTTTCCTTTTGTTAAACACCATAAACGTGGCAGTATTTTTTTATTTCTGACAAGTGTCAGAAGCATGACATAGTTGATGGTGACAAAACTGCAGTGTCACATGCCACCAACAATTTTTTTTCGAATGGGTAAAGAAAAAATATGAAAATTTTGGGGATATTTTCATATTTTTTGTAGATTTTTTCCTAATCAATTTTTAATTTAATTGGCTTCTTGGACATTTTTCAATTAACTTTTTTTGGTTTTAATAAAAACGAAATTAGGGGAGATTAAAAATAAACAAGATATTACAATAAACAATTTCAAGTCTGGATTTCTTGAAATTTGTCCATAAAGGATGTAAAATGTATTCAGCGAACGGATATGTAAATTGTATTTATAACAGTACATGGTCCAAGAAGACCCTATAATTATTTTTTGGTAATGATCCGTAAATATTTAGGGGATCAAATGGAGAAATGGTCGCTCTAGAGGCCAAAACTGTGAACGGACAACCACGAAATTTTGCACGGAGATGGGAATATGGGGAGGGAACAAGCATGACTCTTTGCACGATTCTCGGTCAATATTTAGCGGGTCAAATGGATGCATTCTAATGCGAATATATTTCCTCCTAAAGGACATAGAAGACGATAGTATAAGTACTCGGATGTGTGAGTTATACGTAAATATATACCGGTGTCTACCCGGTCTGATGTTGTTTGGTATTACTATTATGACACTAGATGGCAGACGACGTCTTTAACCGAAAACATTATTTTTTTTCTTATTTTCTATTCGCTTAGATGTCACAAATTTGATAAGAACCGGTAAATATTCAGGAGCTGAAATGAACAAATGGTTTGCGTGAAAAATAGAAAGATTTGAAAAACATTATTCGAAGGAAAGGAGCTGCTGAGCTTTAATCGGTGAAGAGGCTGCAAATATGATGAAATATTTTCCAGGCTCGGAATATAGATCCTCAGAAAGTTGAAACTCAGTGGTAGTTGTGTAGGGTATCATATATCCGGACCCGTATGACTCTACTGCTCCGCTCACTGGTTTTTAATTCTCGTGTTTCTAAATATTAGCTGACAATAATTATAAAAATAATTTAATTATTGTATATATTTCCTTCCATATAACGCCATAGGATCCATTCCAGGAATCGATCTGGGTTTACAATTTTTTAACTTTCAAAGCCAGTGCAGTAGATAGTAAAATAATAGATAGATTTGGTAAAATATCGGATACTCAATTAGCATCGTATGAAATTTGGACATGTAAAAACGTTGTTATGTTTATAACCTCCACCATAAGAAAATCGTTCGGGACCTTCATAAATGCCAATTAAATATTTTTTAGGAAGATTTGACAACCAATGAGAACCAAATTAGAGGCCATTCTATTAAAAGACGTGTCCAAACTCCCCAAATTAACGAATATTGGGGAGTACCGTTACATGGGGGATATTCTAAAAAGAAGGCTGACATCGATTTTTTTTGGTAGTGAGATTAGCTACCCAACGTATCCAATGAGTCCAAATCCAAATGAGTTTAAAAACTGCAAAAGTACCTAAAATATAGTATATTTTGGGGGTACCGTTATATGGTGGCTATCGTAAAAAGTGGTTCAATTTTGATACTTTTTGGTAGCAAGATGTGTCACCCAATGAAAACTCAACGTACCAAATTGAAGTCAAATTGATTAAAAAAAAAACGTGCCCATAACCCCAAAATTCTGAATAACTGGAGGGGGATATCCTAAAAAGTGGACCCATATCGATCATTTTTGGTAGGGAAATTTTAAACTCAATGGGAAATAAATTTTAGCCAATTCCGTAAAAACATGCCAAAATCCCCAAAATACCGAATATTATCCTAAAAGAGAACCTATATATTCCATCGTGATTTCAAAAGACAGGCAGGCGAACAGATTGACAAACATAAATCGACATATAATTTTATTCTAATCAAAAACATACATATTTGATGGCATATTCGGTGTTTATTTCGAGGTGTTGCAAACGAATTGACAAATTTAATATAAACATCACCTTATGGTGTTTTGACAAAAGTATCAAGATGTACAGATTTTGATGTTACACCGTTCGTATGTTTCACCTTTGTGGGGTCTTGCTTTTTTGGATAGTCGAACTCCAGATTCGACTTTGGGAATAATTTCTTTATATACCCAAGAAAAATTAAACCTAGAGAACAAAATGAAATTTAAATCGGCTCATTATATAAACATAGCCGTTTCCCAATACAACCTCTTAGAGCGATGATGATCTTCAGTTCAATTAAGCATAACTTTTTGGTGAACATTTGTCTAGAACTCCAATATGTCGCAATATAGTATAATAGGAAAATGTGACAAAATTTATGATTTATGACAAAATATTTAACTTACCGTTTTAAGTCAAATTTACACTTGTGTTGTATGGTGTAACCCTGAAAAAAAAATAAAAACAAATTTTTAGGAGTTCAGTTCCAAAAAATATGTAATATTATTATAATATTAAACATTTTAGGGATGGACAAATCAAACACTTTAATAATTGCTAACACTTTAGTATATTACACTATATTTACTTTTTTTCTTCCTAACACATTGTACCTTTAGTATACCTATTAAATAAAGATCGATTGCATATCATAGAGCAATAGCATTACGAAATATAGCAATCGACAACCATTTCAATACGAACTACCGATAACCGTTATTGTAGATGAATGTTATCCGTCTTCAATTCCCTGAAATCATGATAAAGCTTGCAACGGTATTTCCTGTTTAGAATATCTTCAATAATTTAATTTGGCATAGACTTCATTAAAAGGGACAGCCCTTAAGGATATTGATGATCCTTGCTGCTTTTTAACAGAGTAAAAATCTATTTGCAGAATCATATTAAATCCAATATGATTATGTAGGTCCTACCCATATTTCCTACCAAATATGCTGTAATTTGGTATTTTGGATAAATACTTCCGAGAGTATTTGCAACTCTGCAACATATTTCCAATGTAATGATACCATAAGAATTAACAGTATTGACCAAAAAGGAACTGAATTGGTTATATTATTGGTTCTCATTGGTTTCAAATGTTTCTATCAGAAAGTATTAATATCGGTCTGCGTTTTGGTATAGCACCCATATAACTATACCCCCTATTTTTGATATTTTTGGTATTATTGAATGACAAATCTTTCTTACTAAAAAGGATCAATATCGGCCCGTAATACGGTTCCATATAATGGAACCTCCCGAATTGCCGTTTTTCAATTGGTCCTTTTTCAGAGAATGGTTTTTGTTGGTATTAAGCGTTTTTCCAAACAAAGGAAATATATACCTCATTTTTAATAAATATCCGTAGATCCTCCCAGGGGTATATGGAGCGGTGACAGTTTAGTTCAATATAATAAAATCGCCAGTATTTTAATTATTTATTATATCGACACCTCCGACAAATAGTATGCTAAGTTTTTCAGTAGAAGCTTTCAAAGTATGGACGTTTCTTTATTCCTACGTGCCATGCTAAGTACATTTTTGCTTATAACTTTGGTTTGGATTGGCCGATGATTACCAAAATTTCAGAGAATTTAAATTAAGGACCGTAGTATCTAAAAACGTGAAAAACTTTAAAACATGCTAAGTCGACTTAGCATACTATGGTTCGGAGGCGTCGATATGTATCTCCCACGATCGAGGTTACAAAATGTTCCATACCTTTAAATTAAAGTAGTAGTATTACTTGTATATTTTTTAATATGTATAGGTGCTCCATATATTTTAGAGGTCAGTATATCCGTTCTTTACTTCTCCTAAAATTATTAATATTACATGACACGTGCAGTTTAATAAAACATGTCTTCATTTTAAGTTGACACTTTAGAAAGTTCATAAATCGATTTTATTGTTAATAAAAAACACATCTTGTCAATTTATGATGGTCGATTTTGGTCGTTGTGAACGTAGTGGCCTATTTGTCTGCGGTTAATTTACATTTTCCACCTGCAACTGCTGTTGCTGCTGCCGATTCTCTTTTGGCACATTCAGTTGTGATGGGATAGTTGCAGTGCTCAACAACTACAACATTTTGCGGCTTATGGTATTAATTATAAGCCGAATATAGAGCTACAGTCACAGCTATTGGCAATTTGGACAGCTGAAAATGACAAATTTTGTGGTAACTACCAACAATTTTCACCGCCAATTGTATAAAGTAAAAAATTTAAAAAATAATAATAAAATGAAAAATATATATAACGAAAAAAGAAAGAGTTGCCTAAAAACGTGGAGTTTTAGTTAACAAAAGAAAGAAAAATAAGACGATACTTTAAATCCCAATAGTGCAACAAAATTTGTTGAATTGACAGCAAAAATATCGAGGGGAAAAAGTTGCAAAAATTTTAACAATTTTAAGAGAAAACTCATTAAGATTCTGTTGTTGTTAACAAGCTACCACCAACAGCTATAAAAACCTGAACAAAACCGAACCAAACAAAAAAAAGTATCCTCTTATCAGTAACAGCACCAACGATCAATTCGGCTAAAAGCAACACCAACAAAAAAACCAACGCCCCACTGAAACTGCATTTTAATCAAGAAGTTGACCATGAAAAAACGTAAAGCATTTTTGATCAGTGTTTTCTTTATTAATTCGGTTTTTTATTCGATGCGTCTTTTTCTTTTATTTTAATATTTTTATGTGTGTTTTTTTTATTTTTTGATATATAGGATCCATATAAATTTCAAGGTCTCCTCGTGTTATTCGGTCTTAATGTATATATACAGACACACACGTCTGAATGTCATCCGTGTACGATGCTAATAATTTAAAAAAATATGAAATCACTTTGAAAAATAAAAGAAAACAAAAACAAGAACCGGAATAAAAATAACGAAAGTATGTGAAGAGGAGAAAAAAAACATCAGGAATAACATGTATATCTTAAATGTGGAGATTGAAGACAGGAGTTCACTCTACGATTCCTTATTAAGAATTTGTAAAAGAAACACGTCGCCAACTTTTGGAACAATGATTTTGAATTCATATTAATTTTTAGTTACATTTTTTTATTAGACTGGCTGAAATTTGGCATTTCGGATGCATACCTCCTCATATGTTCAAAAAAGATCCATAGGCCCTCACCATTAGTAAATGGAACAATGCCACTTATATCCAATGAAATGTTCCGGCAGGACTTTTATATCCTTTTGTTCGTTTATCAATGGAATACAAATTTCGATGAAGTGAATTGGGTGCAATTTTATATAATATATTGGACTGTCAGTGGGTAAAAAATCTTCCTATGAATAATAACGAATATCATATTTTTCAACTGAATTGATTGTCAAATCTTCCTACAAGAAATTATCAATATAGCAATTGTAAATTGTCTTCCAAGAGACTTTCAATCTTCTGAGAAAACTATATACTAAATTACATCTGTTTTAAAAGGAAAATGCGTCTAGGTCCATCAAAATTCCATGATGTTTTTCATCAATCTATAACCCAGCAAACACCCTATGGTTAGTCAAAATGGTGAATACCCAGTATCCTTCTAGACAGAACACATTGAGGCCACTTGTTATAAATCATACATTTTCAATGTATATATTAGCTGTGATGGATCTTGAACAAAATTGTAATTTTCTAAGATTATCCATATTCAGTTCAGCCTTTCCATAGTAGGGTATCTGTGAAAAATAACCACTCTCAAAGTCAAAGGAAAATCATTTATTTTATAAGTTAACTCAGACAGCAAGTCAGACAGTCTGGAAGCTTTTCTGCCTCATTTTGTGTTTGGTTGTTGTTTTTTTTTTTTTTTGGTCAACAAAACTGTGTGTATGGCCTACCCAACTGATATCATCGACATCGGGCAGACAGACAATGAAAACATTTATTTTTGTCAGTCAGTCACTCAGTTATTGTGTGAGCAAATACCAGTTCATATATGTATGTTGGAGTTCACATTTATTTTCTTTTTTTTTACGAATAACAAAGAGACAGTCCCAAAATACAATTTATTTTGTATTGACTTTTCTTCAAATGGCCCCTAGTGGGTTGTGTTCCAAGAATCGCGCAAGTTTAGGTCTTCCAAAGAAAACATGTGTAAAAGAGCGATCATGTTTGTATCTTCAACATATATAGGCATGTGGCGAAATTCTGATACATTAAGATATTTAGAAGTCTAAGCGGATATACACCTTTTGGGGATATATAATATCACTAAAAATAAACTTTTATATCTTCCACATTTTTATTTTCCATCACTTAGTGTGCATTCAAATTTGATTAAATCGATAAGGCGATGTTTATTTGAAGAAATGATGTATAAAAACATGTGAAGAAGCTTTATATTTACTGGGTATCAGTAATGCAAATTTACAATCACTTCTTTGGAAAAATTGGAGTTAAACCTTGAAACGTTTTTTCTCATTTCTGAAATCCTGAACGCAAAATTGCAGCCACTTCTGTCGGAAATTGGCTAAAATCTTTCAAAACCAAAAATATGAACATTTGACTTTGGATATTTTATCATTCAGTTTTCAACTCCTCCTGAAATACGATTCCTCCCCAGGAAAAAAAATTCTGGTCTATCACACAAAATGACCCGTCATACGTTGCTCAAGCAAAACAATCGCGACATGTTCAGTTTTGCCGAAAAAACAGGCGACCATTCCAAACTCGTCATCTGTTACGATCATATAATCTTCAGAGATCTTTCTTTTCAATGTTTTATTGCACCAGTTGGCACTAGCCTTCTTATGAGCCATTTTCAGCTTGTGCGGGATCTAATGAAAGAAAAAACTTGTAATGCTGTTGGAAAGGATGCCCTATATCACGCATGGTTGCCGGATTCCGATTTAAAAAGCTCATTGGGTGTTAAAGAAATGAAAAGAAAAAATACTGAGAAATTCATCATTTTAGTGCTGAGCGTCCTTCTCTCTGCCTGTCTATATATATATATTCTTCAAATTACAGAGACTTTGGCGTGAATATCCTTCTATATTCTTTAAAGTACATTGTTCAAACATTTACCCTGCAATAACTCGACTAAAACATTCATAGGAGCTATGTGCTAACCTTGAAACCTTAACCTTGTAGAAAGAAAACGCGCCTCTATATGGTGTGCAATGAATACGTAGGTATGCAGAATTATTTATTAGAAATTATGTTCTGATGGTAAATATGAGTAAAGAGATTATGTATAGTCTTGCGAGGAAAAAAAACTTGAATATTTTTTTTCAGAAGAAGTCAATGAAAACAAGTAAAACCAATGAACTGACTGAGCCGATCATATGATACCTTACAAGAGTAACACCGAACAGTAATTTTATGCAGATCTATATTCAAAGTCTGGTCCATATTTCGCGATATTTGCATCCTCTTAATCGATTAGAGGTCATCATCTCTCTTTTTTACCGTGGCATATTTTTCAAATCATTTATTTCCGGAGTAAACATTTTCACCATTCCATGCTAATTCTATGGTCAGACCCCTTTCCCAGTGTAAAATTTCGTGATGCTCGGATCATAATTGTGTCCTCTAGAGGGACTAGAAGAACAGACGAAAATTTTGTCCCATAAATATTAACCGATCATTACCAAAAACATTAGGGGTCATCTTTGACCTGAACCCGTCCTACATGCAAATTAGTGACGATTGGCTCATATATGTGTCCCGTATCGTGAATATTGGATTTATAAACATTGAAATGTTTGAACATTTGTTGGTGAATACAATAAGGAGTGGGCCAATGAGTACCATCTTCGGAGTAGATGTAGGCTTGGTAATGATAATAGATTGTACAAAATTTGGTTCAAATCGGATAGTTCGTTCGTATCATATTATAAAATAATTTTTAGCACAATTTTGTCCATTTAGTGGTGGATTTACCAGAAGGAGTGGACCGATATCCCCCAAATTCGAACATGATCTAAGTTTGCAAAAAAAATTACTATGTGCAACATTTGAATGAAGCTGGTTACTCCCTTCGGTAGTTATCTTACGTACCAGCCGGTCAGTCGGATTTATTCTAAAGAAACATGGGGTCTAAAACCAATATTTCAATGAGGCAGATTTTTCCCGTATCAATGTGCATATATGCATATCAGCCTCCAAAGCCCCAAAATCGAAATTACAATTACTTTAGTGGGTAAATGTGGTTAAAATCTTTAAAATGCCGAATATGCAATGGTATCATTATATGGGAGATATATCAAACTGTGGGCCGGTAATAATATTTTTAGTGGGGAGATTTGTCAATCAATTCGGTTGAAAACGTGCATAAAACACCAGTTTTTGTCATTCCTTATAAAACACTGTCGATATTCGTCGGAAAGTCCATAAGTCATATAAAGTACTCTTGATCAGAATAAAATGTCGATGTCGATTTTGCCATGCTCGTCCATCTGTTTGTCTAGAAACCAGGACAGGATTTATAAAGACCTGTGGGCTCAATACAGACCGATTTGTATTAATAAATCCTATTGTATGTGGACGTGGTATAAATCCAATTTAAAGTGAAAGGGCTATAATAAAAAGGCGGTTCAAAAAATGACAAACAAATAACTGGAGGAAAAAATTAGTAAAATATGAAATTCTATCACCCCAAATTAATGCAAAACATTAAAACATTCAACGTTAAATTATCGTTTCCACGACAGAGGGGTCTACGATCCGAAACGACCCGAGTCTTACTCGGCCAACGTCTGTCACCTCAGCCCATTGTGTAAAAGCAATTAGGGCTGCTACAACAACAACAACAACGTTAAATTATGTTTATTAATGTCTTATGAACCTTTTATGCTCAAAAATAAAACCATTTTTTTAAATGGTTCAAAATTTTTATATTTACATTTTATTTATTTGTTCATTATTATAAATATGATCCTATATATTTACACAACATAATATTTCAAAAGTATTTTCATACTTAAACTTGATTAACAGAAATCCTTCTTAAAAAACTACCACAAAGAAACCGCAACAATACAACCATCCATCCAAAAGATGTACTTATAACTGCATGTAAATTGTATGTATGTTCGCATATATAGGCATGGATATCTAACAAGTTTTTTATTATTATGGCCATAATAATTTGACTTTAACGTCTCTAAGGTGATCGTCAGATTAATGATCATTACTTTCAGCCATTCACAATGAGTTACGATTCAGGTTGCTGAAAATGACGTTTAATGTCGAAAACCAAGAAGGGGGAATAAATGAATAATGCCAACAACAATGCAATGCAACCAACCAAAAAACCATCCAACCGACCGACACACATAAATACAATAAACACTCCCATTGTACACCAAAAAAAATGGAAGACCTAAGTCCGAAAAAAATTGTTTTTATTTTCAATTTGCGATCAACTGGCTCCAAACAAAAAACAGGTCTCTTCCTTTGCAGCAGCAGCAGCAGCAGTAAATATGCAACAACATGCCACAAAAGTGGGCTCTTCTTCGTGTGCTTGGCTTGTTTTCTTTTTTTGTTTGTTGATGGTTTAAGGGCAACAATGGAAACCAGGTTTACAAAGCCATAACAGTGATCTGCTTTTTTAGTTTTCTTTAGGACAGTTTTGTTTTCATTTTTCTTTTTTTGTCTTGGCTGATCTTCTTTTTTTGCATTGTTCAAAACTTTCAATGCTTCGGTGATTGCACAATGCCCATAATAATAATGAACATAAAACAGAAAAGGGCTTCACATCTCAGTGGCTTAGACACTGAACCTTTTTTTAAGAGGATCAGTGCAGGAATTTTTGGAAGGAAAGAAATTTTTTTAAGCTTGGATTTTTAAAAACAATATTTTGCAGGATTATTCAAGAATATATTTTTTAAAAAATAATTTTTAAAAGGTTGAATAAGGTGTACATTATTTGCAAACAATATTCAAAGGACTATTTAGGCTTAAATTTGTTAAGATATTTTTAAGGACAATTTTGGCGTAAATTTTTTAAAAAATTGTTTTTGAAGGAGTGTTAAGGTTTAGATATTCAAAAATATTTTTTTAAGTAATTTTTAGAAGGATTACGAACGCGTAAGTTATTATTATACCCTTCGCCACACTGTTGTGCAGGGTATAATGTCTTTGTGCATATTTTTGTAACGGGCAAAAGGAAACGAGATAGACACATGGTTCCTTTTGAGAATATGCATAGAATCACTTTCTGATTCGATTTACGCATGTCCGTCTGTCTGTCTGTCCGTCTGTCAGTTCATGTATTTTTGTGAACAAAGTAACATTTACGATCCGATTTGGATGAAATTTGGCATAGCTCACTTATTTGGCCCAAGGAAATTGGGGAAATCGTTTCAGATTTAGATATAGCTCCCATATATATTATCGTCCGATTTAATGTAAATGGTGTACCATCTTTCGATTTGCACGAAATTTGGCATAGCGTAATGAATTGAATTGAGTGTAGAATGATGTGTGTTAAAAATTGAAAATCGGTTAAGATTAGAGTGTACATTTTTATACCCTACACACCTATGTTGTCAGGGTATTATAGCTTTGTGCAGCCACACAAGTTTGTAACGCCGCGAAATATTGGTCCTGGACCCACCTTTAAGTATACCGATCGTCCTATCTCGACTAGCTGAGTCGATCTAGACATGTGTGTCCGTCCGTCTGTCCATTATAATTTGTAAACCCAATACAGGCCACAGTTATGGACCAATCTTCACGAAATTTTGCATGTAGGATGGGTTCTGGCCAATGAAGACCCCTATTGTTTTTGGAAATGATCGGTTAATACTTAGGGGATGAAATGGACCAAATACTAAATTTTTGTCGGTTTTTCTGGTCGCTCCAGAGGCCACAATAATGGCCCGAAATTTTGCATGGAAAAGGGGATCGGGCCAAAGAATAAGCATGCCTGTTTTGATAAAGATCGGTCAATATTTAATGGGTCAAATGGACCCTGACTTTTGTGTGAAAAATTACAAAATTTGTATTCTATAGCGTATATATTTACCCCTGAAGAACATAGACCCGAGAAGTTGATATTATATCCAAGAGGAGTGGTTGACCCTTAAATTAATACCAATTATATTGTTGTATGTTCCCGGATGTGGGAGTTACACCTAAATATTTACAGGTATCTCCGTATTCGTATATTATTTAATAACCCATTATCACTCTAGAGAGCGGAACTATAGCGCTGATCGCTTTGAAATGTTCCATGAGGTTCTAGTTATGGTCAAGGACAACGCCTATAATTTTCGGTGATGATCAGATAATAATTTTGGAATGAAGTGGACCGAAAACTTAATTTTTTGTGTTATTTTCGAGTCGATCTATAGACCACAAATAACAGCCGAACATCACAATACAACCCACGGTGAAAGAAAATCTGGACAATATCTGTACTGAATACTCGTAATATTTGGAAAATATGCCAGTGTGAGGAAGAGATGCTGTTTATCTCTAATCTGGCCAGAGGGTGCAAATATCACTAAATATTGCCCAGGCTCGGAATAAACATCCGCAGAAAATTTGAGTTCCGTGGTAGTTGTGTAGGGTATCGTATGGTCGGCCCCGTCCGACTATACTGCTCCGCTCACTGGTTTTAAAAATAATTTTTGAAGGGCCAGCAGAGCTTAGATATTTTAAAAATTATCTTTGGGAAGACTATAACTTTTGAAAGAAATTTTATACACACCCCTCTTTTTGTTTGCATCAACATATAGCCTGTACCATTAAATGATAGCCCATACAATTGCATACCAAACAATCTCTCAGCACTGGCACGATGTTCGTCCATTTATCCATATACATATATAAATAAAAGTCGCATTCGAACTTATGGTGCCAGAATGCCAGTATGTCAGCGTGCGCTGATACAAAAATAACAACAACAAAAATAAGAAGACAACAAAGAAGTCATGTACGAAATGGAGAAGTGGCCGCAAAAAAAACGACAACCACAACAACAACAAAAAATGATGAAGAGTACAACAACAAGAAAAAACGACAAAAATAAGGAGTTTTGAAATTAAAGTAAGGCAGGAGGTTTCTCGGGAATTGTTTCACATAACAGCTACAACACAGCAACAATAATCATAACATTACAACTGCAGCAGCAACAACAATAACAACAGCAACAAAAAGTGTAACATATTACAACTAGTGAACTAATAGTTCATATAACATAACACTAATACAAATGCAACAACAATACTAGATTATTTATATGCCACATACAAATAAACCTTAAGTCACTGGTCAGATACATTCTGTCGCTGCTGCTTCTGTTGCATCCAAATAGGGAGTGCATAAAAATAACTAAAATAAATTTAATTATTATTATCGGTAATCTTTTGTAACACAAATTTGGTATGGCCTTAGGGTTGCAGAAATTTTATTACAAAGAAATGCCAAAGAGTCTGGTGGAAAAATATTTTCATTCTATGAATTATTATATGGAGTGCTTTTGCATGATTCTTAATAAAAGAAACGTGCACTGAAGAATGTTGAAGGAGTTAATAAATTGCTATAGGGAGGACGTTATAGCTATACATGTTAATTTAATGGTTTTAATGACTTAATAAAACAACCAGTTTCAAAGTATATTAGAATATACTTGATTAAAAATAAGTTTTTTTTTACTTTCTAATAATAAGTACTTCTATTATTATCATATATTTATTACCAGTTTAAAAATATATTGTTGAATTACGCCAAAACAACACAAGACAAAAATTACAATTTAGATCATTATCCGCGTCTGAGCCTTGGCAACATAAAATTCAACATTACACCCTTTTATAAAGATTCTTGCTAAGTACAGCGGAATAAGCGTAAAACGCCAAGGGGCTATGCGTTTTACGCTTATGAGGGGCTATGCCTAATTGAGGACCGATATATTTCAATTTGAAACCTATCATTTTCGTTCTGTATCACAATACCTTCTTACAATTTTAAATTGGCCCTATATAGTTCATTCTCAAACCTGGCGCTCTAGTTTTTATCTCGATATTTCCCAAAGGTAGAACGACTGCAACATATGGGTAAATCGGCTAAATTTACAGGGTATAAAGTGGCAATTTCGATTAAATAACGTCCCCCATGCTATGGTGCAATACGGCTAAATGGAGGCAACCCCAAAATGAGGAACAAATAAGTTAAATATGCAAACCCTCTCGAAAACACCAAAATGCCGAAAATTGGGGGTACCGTTATATGGGGTCTACCAGAAAAAATATGGTGATGAAGCATTGATTGTTTTGAGGTAATTTTCAACACCTTTTTAAAACATATTGAGCGGTATTTTACCCACAACTTAACGAACGTCTGTTTTTAAGTTCTCTAGAGTCGAAGGTTTATCTACATGAAAAAGGGCCCTTAAAAACTCTAATCGTATCAAATCGCATGATCTTGGTGGACAGTTGATGTCACAACGACGAAAAACTACGCTGCCAGGAAATGTTCCTTGCAATAAAGGCATATCGTTCCAAGTCATAAGGTTTAAACACACCTTCGGACCCATCGAGTGAGAAATGTACTTCATCGCTGAAGAAAATATTGTTCGATATGTGGCAGAATTAGGTAGATTTTGATTTTTTATACGTTGTAAGATAATTAAGCGATTCACTTACGTCAAAGTCAGATTTTCAACTGAAAATAAAAATAAAAAAGTTGCAGTCGGTGTTGCCAACAGATATATGTATATCCACTGCTTATGGGTTTCGGAGGTCTTTATTCGCTATAAGAGGTTTCGGATTAAATTTTGATCAAATGGGTTCTTTAGCTCGCCTAAAATTAACTTTAAAAGTTTATAAAATAGTGACCTCTTGTGGGGGAAAGGGAAAGGATGACCGACGGGTACCACATTCGGACTTTAGGCTTGGTAAAGATAATAGGGCGTGCAAAGTTTGGTTCAAATCGGACATCCTTCTCTCTGATATTGAATTTATAAATATTGAACATTATGACCCTTTGTGGGAAAGGTACCAGAAGGAGTGGGCCAATGACTTGATCTAGCCTTGGTGAAGGTAATGGGTTGTGCAAAATTTTGATAATTATGTGGAGGAGGTACCAGAAGGAGTGTACCACTATTCCCCATCTTCGAACTTGAACTAAGTTTAGAAGAAAAATCGAGAGTTATCGTGCGTACAAGCCGGCCGGCAGACAGACGTACGGATGGACATTTGTAAAGCGACTCCAAATTGTCTGCAACGGATTTGGTCCAATGAAACATGGGTCCAAATGTTTCAATGAGTCACATTTTTGCCGTAAATATTTGTTTTAACCACTTAGTTTGACAAATGTAGAATTCCAGTCCCATTATGAAGATGGATGTGTCTAAAATATTTGTCATAAATAGATGTTTTTAACACTAGAACGCCGAAGGCGGTCATTTTGACCGCTTTCCAATTTCGGCGTTCTAGTGTTAATAAAATTTGCGGAGAAACATCTGGATCCCTAAATTTTTGAACTGGATTTTTATACCCTACCCAAATATGTTGTAAGGGTATATAATAGCTTTGTGTGGCTCCAAAAGTTTGTAATCTAGACTTGTGTGTCCGCCATGATTTGTAAACACAGTACAGACCACAGTTATGGACCAATCGTCACGAAAATTGGCATTCTGGCCAAAGAAGACCTCTATTGTTTTGGGAACTGATCGGTTATTATTTTGAGGGCCAAATGGACGGGAGTTGTATGATAATATTAAAGGGGGTGTGCGTATTTTGATACTTTTAGTAAATGTCCAGCTGAAATTTTACATGTAGTTCCGGTTATGGTCAAAGACCAATGAAGCCCATCAGTATACTTTAAAGTAGCTGCCTACTCACACGCATTGTTATGCTCTTTCATTCAGTCGTTGTTTGACAGCCAACGAATGAACACATGCTGGGGTGCGCGCACGGCGTCGTGTCCGCATAACTAGAAAATCAACGAAATCACACTTAGGGATAAAAGTATTTCAGTATATTTTTATTTTATTATTCAAAATGCGTTTGGGAAGGCGCAATGTTTTCTATGTTTTAAAGCTTTTAAAAACAACAGAACATTTGTTTTTTTTATTTCAAGAATTAAATATTTCATAATATAATTATTATCTCGGTATATGCTACTTTATAAACATTATTTGATTTTTGTAACATATACAATTTGTAATTCATATAAAAACATTTTTAATAATGCTTTTAATCTATATAATAACAAAAATTAAATTCATCTATAAGTTTTTCCGACCACAAAAGTGTACACACAATTTTGTTCAGTACTGTTCTGTTTTCTCTCACACATACTAACGCATTTCAATTTTGGGCACCTATGTCAAAGACAATACCTATAGTCTTCGGAGGTGATGATCAGATGATATTGAGGGGGTGAAATGGACCGTAAAATTTTCTCAGTTTTCTAGTCGGCCTGTAGTTTATAATTATAAGCCAAACGGGGAAGGCGATATGACCAATTAATAAGATTGACTGTTTTGATAATGATATTAATCGAATAAAATGAACAGAGATTTTTGTATGTATTTTTTTAATTCAGTTGCTTTTAGAAGTATTCGTAAAAACAACACAAAAATATAAAACGAAGTACAAAGAAAAATTCAAACCTATGAGCGGAGTAGTATAGTCGGTCGGGGCCGACCATATGATACCCTACACAACTGCCACGGATCTCCAACTTTAAGCGGATCCATATTCTGAGACTAGACAATATTTCGTGATATTTGCACCCCATTGACCATTTCGAATTTATTACACGACATAATATGCAAACTTTTTTATTTTACACAGAAAGGTCTCGGTTGATTTTTCTCGCTGAATATTGACCGATCATTACCAAAACAGACCTTTTAATTAATTGGCCAGATTCCCTTCCTTATGGAACATTTGTGATGGATGGCTAATAATTGTGGCGTCCTGAGCGTCTTTTATTTCCTAAATAAAATCTGAGAACTAGCGAAAAATATAGACGTCGCTCTCGACCATAACTGGAACCTCAAGCAAAATTTGCTAAATATCAACGCGTAATTTAGGCCCTCTAGTTTGGTAATGCTACTACTAAAGGTTATCAAAATTGGTAAATCCCTGTAAGTATTTACGTATAACGTCCGAGGACATACACCAACATAATTGGTGTCAATTTAAAGATCAACCACTCCTCTTGGATATACTAATAACTTCTAAATATACACGCTATAGAATACAAATTTTGTAATTTTTCACACAAAAGCCTGAGCCCATATGTCCTGCTAAATATTGACCCCTTCTATATGTACAATTTTGTGATGATCGGTTCATAATTGGGGACTCTAGAGCGTCCAGAAAAACATACAAAAATAACGTTTTTGGTCCATTTCATCGCCTAAATATTAACCGATCATTATCAAAAATTTCTTTGGACAGAGCCCGTCTTATATGCAAAATATGACGATTGGTTCATAACTATGGCCTTTGTCGTGTTTATAAATTATACTGGATAGACGGACGGACATACATGTCTAGTTCGACTCTGTTAGTCGAGAAATGACGATTTGTGTATTTATATATACTTAAAGGTCTAAGACCAATATTTCGCGTCTTTACAAATTCTTGGGGACACACAAAGCTATAATACGCTGACAACATCGTTGTGTAGGGTACAATAAAGTAAATAATAACAAAATATTGAATTAAGAAATTCTCTTTATATGTATAATTTTTTATTATTTTTTTTATTTAATGTTTGTTTATATTTAAAAATTCAATATCAAACATTTTGTTGACAAACTGCAAATTTGTTTTTTTTTTATCTGACAATTAGTTTACCATCACCAAAGGTACAACAAACCTCCATTGATTCCATATAATTTTGTTAATATTTATTTGAATTTTTAAATTATACTCCTACACAAAATAATAGTACTATTTTATATAATTTATTAAACATGTTTTTATACAAAAAGAACAAACAAGCATCTATTTGAAATTTTAATTATTTTAACATTCCTTTTATTTATGGCTTTTTATAATATTTCATAAAATATTCTTTCGTCTTTTGCTTTTATTGCTCCCAAAAAATTTTTTTGCTACCCCCAATAAACTACAAAGAGAATTCCCCCTCTAAAATATATAAAATATATTTTTTTCTTTTTTTTGTCAAATGGGGCGCAAATGTTATATGTCACATACCGCAAAATGTCAAACAAAAAATAAAAGCTGGGACAAATACAAAATAAACACTGGTATTCTAAACGCTTCGATCTGTTCTCTCCCAACATGTGTTCTTATCATGTTGATCGTACAATTTCGAAATCAAATTGTTTCATTTAAGATTTCGTTCATTTCGTTTTGGGGGAAATTGCGTTGTGGTTATTATTTGAAATTCGAATAATGCGATTTATATTACGACGACGATGAGTAGGCGAACAAAGACAGTGGCTGGACGATCATTTGAAATGCCATTGCTGCCGTAACGTAAATAATGATAGCAAACAATTCGAAAATGATAAATGACGAAATAAATCATGTCTTCCGGAGTATTTCAATGCTCATTAGTGGGGATGGGTGTCACAGAGGCTCCCTTTTGCTTGTATATGTAGGAATTTTGTTGGTCTTCTATATTAAATGTTTGGAAAACTGATTGTATTCATTTCTCGAGATTATTTGAGATTATTATCGCAAACATATCCTTTTTGAAAACTTATATAAGTTCCTTAAAAAAATAGCGTCTGGCATTCGAGGTACCACAAAAAATATTTTTTATTCAGTTATAAAATGTATCCGTGGAAGTAAAATTTATTCGTGGAAGTTATAGAATGTACCCTTATTTCGTTTTAGATTTAGATTTGAAAATGCTGTGTTTCGGACCACGTTTTGGTATAGCTCCCATATAAATGTACCGCCTCATTTTTGTTTTTTTTATAGCATACACAACTATGTTGTCAGGGTATTATAGCTTTGTGCAGCCCCAAGAGTTTGTAACGTCGGCCCAGTCCGTCTTTACTATTTCCTTACTGGTTATACCCTACACAACTATGTTGTCAGGGTATTATAGCTTTGTGCATCCCCAAGAGTTTGTAACGCCGCGAAATATTGGTCCTAGACCCACCTTTAAGTATACCGATCATCATATCTCGACTAGCTGAGTCGATCTAGACAATTGTGTGTAAACACGATACAGGCCACAGTTATGGACCAATCTTCACGAAATTTTGCATGTAGGATGGGTTCTGGCCAATGAAGACCCCTATTGTTTTTGGTAAAGATCGCTTAATATTTAGGGGATGAAATGGACCAAATACTTAATTTTTGTCGATTTTTCTGGTCGCTCCAGAGGACACAATTATGACCCGAACATCGCGAATTTTTATATGGAGACGGGGATCGGGCCAATGAATAAGCATGTCTGCTTTGATAAAGATCGGTCAATATTTAGCGGGTCAAATGGACCCTGACTTTTGTGTGAAAAATGACAAAATTTGTGTTCTATAGCATATAAATTTACCCCTGAAGGACATAGACCCGAGAAGTTGATAGTATATCCAAGGTTGACCTTTAAATTGATACCAATTGTATTGTCGTATGTACTCGGATGTGGGAGTTACACGTAAATATTTACAGGTGCTTACGTATTCATATATTATTTAGTAACCCATTACTACACTAGAGGGCGGAAATACTGTGCTGATTACTTTGAAATTGTCCAAGAGCATTCAGGACAACGCCTATAATTTTCGATGATCAGATAATAATATTGGGATGAAATGGACCGAAAAGTTAATTTTTTGTGTTTGTTTTTTCGAGTCGATCAGTAGGCCACAATTGAAAACCGAACATCACAACACAACCAAGTAATTAGAAGAGCTGTACTGAATATCAATAATATTTGTTGACATCTAGTCAGTCAAGAGGTTACAAATATCGCGAAATATTGTCCAAGCTTAGAATATAGTACCACAGACATTTAGATTTCCTGGAAGTTGTGTAGGTTATCATATGTTCGGCCCCTCCAATTATACTGCTCCGCTCACTGGTTTTATGGCTATATCCGACTGTAATTTGGAAACAGAAACTTATCAATAAGTTCCATGTTTTAACATTGCCCCCCTACAAAGGTCCAAGGCTTTAGTCTCATTTTTTGCCAGAATAACTGTAGTTTGGCAATTTGGGTTCTTGGAGGGTAAGCAATTTCTGTGAATAAAATTGCATATATATGGCCATATTTTGACATAGCACCCTCTCCCCCCATATGAACCCTGTTTGCAACGTTTTAATGATTTTAAGGGAAAATTCCAACAAAAGTGGTTCATATTTTGGTATTCAGGATGTTTAGAAGATGACATCTATCTATGCAAAAAATGCTAAACATAGTTCTATGTTTTGTCGTTGCAGTAATATAAAGGGCTCACAGTTGTTCACCGATTGGTTGGGATTTGACATTCCGGATTCTTGGTAATTAATAGTTCCCAGGCAAGATCATGTATACATATTGATAACAAGGGTACACGCTTGTTTATATTATTTTTGCCGACGCTCTAGATAGATGTTTGTTCGGCTTCAGTATAAAATAGGATGAAAATATATACGAAAGCTAGAAATATGTACATCTGAACCGATTCCTCTTAAATTTTGAAGATTAGCCAAACAAATTATTAAGAAAATTTTGGGACTATATAAATGCGAACCGATTTTAATCATGTGGATTGGGTTAGTTATTTCATATCGGATGATAATATATATGGAAGCTGTATTCAAATCTGGACCAATATCGTATACCAAATTTTATATCAATCGGACAATAAATATAATATTTGTACGACTTATAATCACCATTTACTATACATTTCCCCTATGTGAACCGAGACAAATTTCATCGCAATCAAACATAGGCATGGTCTGTGCTGTAGAATTTACATAAATTAGAACCGAATTCAATAAAACAGAGCACCCTACCTTCTAAATCTTAACCCATTTCGACAAAACTCTATTCTAGGCTCAATTTGGTACGTCTTTGAGAACGTATCATAACATCAGATCAAATATAAATGGGAGCTAAATGCGACCTGAACTTTGTTAAAAATAATTGACAAACAGACAAAAGGACGGAAATTCATAAATCGATTCAGAAAATTATTCTATGTATATCCTCAAAAGTAACTATGGGTCTATATTGTTTCCATTTATTTCTCTTTCGAGATGAGCTACATGATGTTTCCTTTTGAATGTTATAAACATATTCACTAAGAGATAATGCCCTGTATCTCAGTGTAGATTCGTACATCGGATATTCTTGTAACTCCGATCTTTTTAATCATTGGAGTTACACACTTTCTCTGAGTTGAAAATTCACGTATTGCTACTGAATGTTTAAATCATTTAAAATATTTACCTGATTATAAAATTGGATAAGACATCCCACAGTCGGGAACATGAAAACCTGAAGTGAATTCTAGCTACCGAAAACACCGCAACTCACATTTCAGTGGTTACTTTATCGGTATTTGTTTAAGGGCATGTTCACACCAATCATTGGCATTTGAATACAAATCTAATTTATTTCAATTAACAGAATAATTAATTTGCATTTCAGCATAGAATTGACGCACAGCGAGGTAGGTGACAGACCAAAAAACAAAGGTGTTAAAATTCAACCAGTCCACATTTCGTGCTCGTCCGTCCGTAACGTTTGTTATGTCTTAATTTAACAGAAATTGTTGGCGTTAACGTATGAATAATTTGATGTGAAAAAAAGAAAAATAAATTATTTGGTGTTAATTTTTTGTCATTTTTAGCAATGACTAACAACAAAAACGATGCCAAGAAATTAAAGTGCTGCAAAGAATCATTAATTCATCAACACGCCCAAAAACCAAAAAATAACAAAATAAAGCACGTTAATGCAGCCATAAAACAATAAAGTCGAGAAAGAACAATAAAATAACTGACAAAATCAAATTTGAAACGAAAATAAATGGATTCAAATTCTGAGGTTGCGCTATCAAAATGAAGTATGACCCGCCAGTGGAAATCGTAATAAAAATCAGGGTGCATGAAATTGAGTGCCATGTCCGGCCATGGGATATTTTTCATGGAAAGCCAAGCAACGAAATTGTTGTTGTTGCTGTCGTTGTAACCACTGTACCACTTAGAATATTACTGCCGCTGATGATGACGACTGGATAAGGCCATGATGGCACAACAAAAACAACAGCAAAAAACCACACCACAAGGAATCACACTTCACTAACTCGCGATAAGTACTTGCAAATGACCACCATTGTATTTTTTTCCTGATTTTCCAACGCTTACTGGGAAATGATGGAACACAACAGCACAAAACCAAACGAAACACAAACCAGAAACTGGAAGGAGTAGGGCAACTGATATGGTAATGTTGTGAGGTCGCAACAAAGACGCAATACAACCAAATAACCACTGATTTTTAGACACGTTTTTCGATTTCACAAAAGGGTGATAAATGCTGCTTCAGGGAAGAAGACGGCGACGACGATGACGACTACGAATAAAAATGAAAACATACAAAAGTAAAGATTTTCACGTGATAAGTCACGTAGAAATTGCAAAAACAAGGATGCGGACAGACAGACGGACTGACGAACAGTCCTACGAAGAAATCCGAGTTTCTTCTGTTTCTTTTATTTTGTTATCGAACATTTATTTTTGTATTTAATTTCTTTGTCCTTCAAAATGCCAAGTATTTAAAATTGTTGAGATGAAGCAGACAACAGCAAAAAACAATGCTGAACAAAAAAAAAAAAAAAACACAATCTCACAAAGCAAACAACAGCAACAACAAGTAGTAAAAAAATAAAAAATGCGGCATGCCATGAATCGATCGTGATGATCGTGAGTAATTGACAGATGATTATGTGGTTAGCAGTCAGTCAGTCAGCTATGAAATGTAAACAAAACGTAGCAGCAGAAGAAGACATTAGCGGATTAACACGAATCAACCGAATCTTTTTTTCAATGGCGGGGATACAGTATGAGAAACAACAAAAGGATTCGGCAGGATTTGATGTATTTGCGAATTAGAATTATAGACGTATGTCAGTACTGTCAGTTATCAAAATATTTGATATTTTTGACATTTCTATAATATGTGGGGGGTTTTTATAGATTCGACATAATCAAGAGATTTCTAAGTAAGTTCGAATAATTGTTAAGTTAAACACACAATACAATGAAAGGGAACGTTAAATAAAACCGGCTGTGATGAAATGCGGTCATAGTTCGTCTGCGCGTTATATTTTATGGCTATAACCAAATAGACTACAACGTATTTGAAACGGAAACCCCAATTTTACTATGGCCGAAAACCTATTCTTTCCAATAGAAAATAGTCGAGATATACGAAAGTGGTTCCTAATGTGCCCCTAATTTGTATGCCCTCATCCTTATGGCTAATGAGGATATATGGGAAATTACAAAATTCTTTTGAAATTCCATTAAAAAATTTTAGAAAACATTTTTTGCGAGCACATTTATGGTTTTTGGTACATAGGTTAAAAAAAATATGTTGATTCGTAATCTGTTCGCGTTCACAAATTCGGATGCTGCGCACAAAAGTTATAGCGGTTTTTAATCTTGTATTTCAAATATAAATTAAATAAATTCCTATTCGTTGTAATTTGCGAATTTCTTCATAAATGGTTAAACATCATTGTTTTCTTTGCATAATAGTCACATTCAATTACGGTATAATAGTCGCGAAAAACAAATAGAAGCATGAATATATCGGAAAATAAAATAAATAAATTTTTGGAATTAAAACAATTTTTTTTTTTTTTGAATTTTTGATTTTTTAGTATGGTTAAGAGGATACGGTTTTGCCTTGAATATACGACGCTTTCTTCTGCAAATTCTTTTAGATGATTGTTAAATATCGGTAAATTCATCTAATAAGAGTTTTGTCGTTAAAAGTGACTAAATATATTGCACTTACAATTCATAAAAATGGTCAATATTTGAAAGCATGCAATTCGCGTATTAGTTGAAATCAGTTGATGCGCATGCGGTTTTCGTATAAACTGAATCAATGTCTTTCAATAATTAGGAATTTTTCGATGTGTAATTTAGCGGTCAAAGTGTGCCGTTCGATGCACTTTGATATGCAAAAACCCTAAAAATGGCTAAAAATCACGCAACGTGCATACGATTTTTATGCGCATCCGATTTCAGTAATCCCCTATGAAAATTCACAAAAGGACACCTATTTTAAAAGGATCGGTTAAGAACCGCGGATATGCCTCCACAATCGATTTTGGATAAAATATGCATATTATTCGCGTATCGATATATTTTTGACCTATTTTCACACAGATTCGCGAATATGATAACACAAGAATTAATGTATGTGAAATCAATTCCGCGATAATATACGCGAATTTGTCAAATAATTTCCCATACACACTTTGATACGGTGAAAATGTGCCTTATCGAAATATTGGTTTCAGGTCCCATGTTTCTTAGGACCAAATCCGTTTTAATGAAAGGGAACAAATCCGTTTTAATGAAAGGGAACAAATCTTCTTTCAAATAGAAAATAGTGAAGACATACGAAGGTTGTTTCTAATGTGCCCCTAATTTTTATACCCTCATCCTTATGGCTAATGAGGATATATACACATTGATACGGTGAAAATGTGCCTTATCGAAATGGTGCGGACGTTAACACTCGATAACTTAATAACTTAATATTTCTTCCAAATTTTGTTTTAGTTAAGATGGGGATTATCGTTCCACTCCTTCTTGTACCTGCCCCACAAAATGGTCAAAATTGTGCTAAAAAAATAATTTTATAATAACATGCAAACGGACTATCAGATTTGTACAACCTATTATATTTACCAAGCTTAGATCAAGTAGAAAGATGGGACCCATTAGTCCACTATTTTAGGTACCTCCCCCACAAATGGTCAAAATGTTCGATATTTATAAATCCAATATCAGGCTAGTGGAATGTTCAATTTGAACCAAACATTGCACAACCTATTATTTTTACCAGGCCTAGACCATGTTTGAATATGGGACCCATTATTTTACTCCTTCTGGCACCTCCCCCACAAAGGGTTAAAATTTTCAGTACTTATAAATCCAATATCAGGCGAATGGAATGTCATTAAAAGGAGACTTTTGGTATTTAGTTTAACTCCAGATGTTGAATCCGATACTTTATATTTTATGATGTTTTTTATGAATAGCTTTATTTCATTTTTATTATAATCTTAGTTCGAATTCGGTTGTACACAACTGACCAAAGGAATATGTGTATTCGGCCATAAAATATTTCATCCTTCGGCTGTCTGTCGAAACCACTTTAATATGTCCATATACGTAGTTTTTTTTTCAAAAATGCTTACTTATAAAAATGATCGTCGCACGCATTGTATGGACTATGGTCGCAATTTTGCGGCAAACACACAGCTAAATAGGCCTCCTGACCACTTGTCTTGTTTATAAACTTGAACATGTCTGTCAAAATGCCAAAGGCTATAAACAAAAACAGCAACAACCACAACAACAATATATAAAAAATGCTTTGTTTTAGTTTTGTTCGTTTTTTTTTTTTTTTTTTTGTTGTATTGTGTCCTATGTCATAGTATAAATAGTGGCCATGACCAAAAAACTAAAAGGAACTTGCTAAACAGTTTCGCTTTCGTATGTATATTGGATGGGAGGATGGTTTATTTATTCGTATTCAGGTGGTTCAGATTTTTTCTTTTTTTTAAGGATGTATAAGTGAGAGTAAATTAAGGGTTGTTATATAAATATCTATATATATAAAAATGAATTGCTGTTCGTTAGTCTCGCTAAAACTCGAGAACGGCTGAACGGATTTATCTTTTCTTAGTCTTGAAATGTTCGTGGAAGTTCAGGGAAGGTTTAAAAGGTGAGAAAATATAGAATAAATACCGCAAAACATCTAAAAACTGGCTTTTATATTTCCCATACAAATGCTTTCTAAATAAAATGTAGAGTCATAGAGACAATTTGGATTTTATGTCAAATTATTTTGTTATTTTTGAAAATTTTTAAGTTTCTGAAAGCGACCATAATATTCGACAACTAACTAATATTTCAATAATTTTTCGCAATTCAGAACACGGAGATCGATGACTTAAAGATTTTAGTTACGATATTCTATGAATACATACTACTAACTTTGTGAGTGACAATTATCTTTTGAGATAGTGACTTTGTGATAGTCACACTTTATTGTTCAGTAAGTGCGAATTTTCCTCATTTTGATTAATTACGGTAAGATGTCGAGCGGAAAACGACCTAACTCAGGTCGTCGCAGTGAATCGAATATGCGAAGAGCTATCTCACGTGCAATGATGACCAGAAAGGGACAGAAAATAGTCGTAGTGCTATGTCAGATTACCAATGAAGAAGATAGGCTAAAAATGCAACTCATCAACACCAAGCACGACGTAATGAAATAGAGCGAATCCGCAGAAGCAGCGCTTCTGCGATTATTGGGGAAATGAAAATATTTTGTAAATATTGTGAGGCGTTAAAATACACTTGAAATTAATTCTAAGCACTTCTTGGCCAATATTCAGAAATATAATAACTGTTTCCAGATGACACTATTTGCCGCTAAACATATTATACAGGACAATTTCATGCCCACTTTCAAGGTATAAAATCTGAATATATATATTTTATAATATTCCAGTTTGTACTAAAATAAACATCGGAAGTTAATGATGGACAAAAATTTAAATATTACAGATACAAGGGGGCACTATTACCACTACCTGCTGCAGATCAATTTCTACAAATTTATTTTATGGGTAATTCGGATGCGGAGGTTGATAATTGTGCTCACTATTTAACAGTGAAAAGAACAATTGTCCAAGAACTACAAAAAGTTTCTACATCAAAATAAAAATTTAGTGAAATAACAAATTTGGTAAACATGGTCAAAATAGCATTGGATCGGATTCCATATGGTATTACAATATCCTTTGATCTTCTGGCAGGGGGAAGATGGATACCATTTTAATATCAAAATTGTAAATCAAGTAACAGGTAAGAAATTGAGCAGGATTCAAATTCTATTCATATCTATCTATGTATATAAAAATTAAAACTGGAGAACGGCTGAATGGATTTATCTTATCTTAATCTTTGAATGTCCGTGGAGGTCTAAAGAAGGTTTAAAATGTGAAAAAATTTAAAATCGCAAAAATATTATGAAGCCTTTTGCATTTCCACAAATTTAGTATCAAGCTACTTTGATTGCAACACGTCGTAGTTTTTATTTTGAGAAATTTTGGGCCAGAATTGGTATCGTATTATTCTTTTTAGCCATCATTTGTCAATTATTGGAAATTGTATTGAAACTTCTTTTGTGAGAATTCAAAAAAATGAGAAGGCTATCATTGAATGTACACCCGATCATTAAGTGTACACGTTTTCCATAATATGTAGACAGACAATCAGTAGACATTCGGAATAGATTTCGGATTCTAAAATACATGCCCTAGATTAGTTTTCTTGAAGCATTGGAAAACGGGGGTAAGAACCTCAACATACCGAAAATGAAACTGGAAATATGTATGGGGCCTTTTTAATACATTAGGACAATTCCATTGAAAAATCCGGTCAAAGTCTTTACAGTACCGAAAATGGGGCTGGAACTGTATGTAGTTCCAGCCCCATCGTTATATGGGGTCTACCTTTAATGTGGACCAAAAATTGAACATTTTCAATACCAAATATCTTATGAGTAGTAGAAATGAATGAGCAAATTTCAAAGTTCTATCTTAAACCGTAGATATTCAGTTCAAAAATTATACATCAATAATATTGCTAGGCAAGACAACGTTTGCCGGGCCCGCTAGTCTATATATGTATATAAAAATGAATTGCTGTTCGTTAGTCTCGCTAAAACTCGAGAACGGCTGAACGGATTTTTCTTATATTAGTCTTGAAATGTCCGTGAAGCTCCAGGGAAGGTTTAAAAAGAAAAATTTGAAAATCGCATTTTTTGCATTCCCACGAATTTATTATATCATTCCTTTAAGCCTTCTTTTGTCAATTATTGAAAATTTTAAAAATATTTTTTTCAATTGGATTGACATTGTATTGAAATTTTTTTGAAAGAATTTTAAAAATAATTGAGAAGTATTATTGAATGTACACGTTTTCCATAGAATGCCCGCACATTCGGGACAAATGCAAGGATGAAAATCAGAAGACATGCGGAATAGAGTTCTGATTCTAAGATCCATGCCCAAGATTATTTTCTTAAAATAATAATAATAATGGTTCCATAGGGACATTTTATTTCTTAACGTACCTAAAATGTTGCTATGCCACGGAAAATCAGATGGCACCATCATATGGTGTTTATTTGATTAATCGTTGGTTTGTACCTTTGAACTTATAAACTCAATACCGCATTTTCGAATACTAATAATATATATCGCAGAGAAAACTAATATACCACTCATTTGCCGCAAGACAGGCATAACTTATATCAAAGAAAAAATTGATGTTACCTATTCGTATTGAACCTGTGACTATAAAATTACAAATACCTCAATATGTCAGGAGATCTAATAACATGTAAAAATGTTGTTAAGATCGAACAGTTCGATCGATATCTTCTCATATGTATATTCCAATGTTATAATACTATACTTTAACAATAATGTTCAAAATTATAGACACTCAGGTTGGAAAAGGGGAAAGAACTTCAACGTACCGAAAATTAAACGGGAAATATGTATGGCATAATCTATGAGAAAATCGGTCAAAGTCTTCACAATTTCGAAAATGGAGTGGGACCTGTATGTAGGACCTTGGGCCAAAATAGAAATGTTCCCTCATAAATGTGTGTTACCATTCAATATCCCGTTATGGTATATTATAGTTACTACAATGGGAATGACTATATATTAATTTTTGGAATGAAGATTTAACACCACATGAGAAAATACCAAACAATGGGGGATACCATTATATGGGGCTACACTGAAAATTTTACCAATATTGCTAATTTTTGGTAAAGAGGTTTTGATCATCCGAAATAAAACATTACAACCACTATGGTTGAAACACCAAAATGCCGAATATTTTGAGTACCGTTATATGGGAGCTACCTCAAAGAGTGGGCCAATATAGATAATTTTAGTGCAATTCATTCTGCCAAATTACAGCCGATTAGATTTAAAACGTGTCCAAATCCCCCACAGCATCAAAAATGTGGCGTACTATTAGATGGAAGCTTGGGCGAATTTGGAAGCTTGGGCGAATACAAAACTATACCCAAATACCGAATATTAAGGGATACCGTTATATGGGAGCTATCCGAATACTAGGGTCAATATTGATATTATTAATTAGGGAGATTTTCTGTTCAATAAGTATTCCTAATATTAAATTAGAAGCAATTCTGTTGAACATTTTCAATATCAAATGGTGGTGTAAAACAAACCTAAAATTTCAACATAAACAATATTGCTAGGCAAGACAACGTTTGCCGGGCCCGCTAGTATTTTATAATTTTATAAGCAATTTTCAATTTCATATATCAATCCAATTTTTAAAGAATTTTTTTATAAGTAATTTTAGAGATATAGGTGTTTATTTTAATTATAGCTTTGTGTTGCCCAAGATTTTGTAACGCCGCGAAATACACAGTCATGGACCAATCGTCCAACCAAATTTTGCCTGTATGATGAGTTCCGCACAAAGAAGACCCCTATTATCTTTCGGAATGATCCCTTAATATTTGGGGTATGAAATGGACCAATTTTTTTTTTCTTGTCTCTCTATAGGTCACAATTATGACCCGAAATTTTACACAGAGTGAATGGGTCTGGCCATAGAATAATCATGACATTTTTGATGAAGATCGGTCAATATTTAGCGGGTCAAATATTCTGGGGTTTATATATTTACTCCTGAAGGACATAGATTCGATAAGTGTATAGTATATCCAAGAGGAGTGGTTTAAATTGATGCCAACCTTTAAATTGATGAAAATGATATTGTTGTATGTACTCGGATGTGGGTGTTATAAGTAAATATTTAAAGGTGTCTACGTGTTTCGAAAACTTCATTTTTATCAGATTTTCCAGTCGCTCTATAGGCCATTAGTTAATGCAAAACATCACATATTTTACACGGTGAAGGGGATCTGACCAAATACTTATTCTGTCAAAATTCCGAGGGTGAAATTAGCCAAATCAGCCAAGATCAGCAGAAACTTAAACTTCAGTGGTAGTTGTGTAGTGTATCATATGGTTGGCCCCGTTCGACTATACTACTCCGATTACAGGTTTTAAATTATTTTTCAAGTGTTTTAGAGATTTTTGAAAAATATGCGTGGATTTTTTAAATTTTCAAGGATTACATATTCAAGGATTGGAGATATAAGCGTGGATTTTTATACCCTTCACTACACTGTGGTACAGGGTGTTATGTGTTTGTGCATATGTTTGTAACAGGCAAGAGGAAACGAGATAGACACATGGTTACTTTTGAGAATGTGCATAGAATCACTTTCTGAGTCGATTTATGCATGTCCGTCCGTCCATGTATTTTTGTGAGCAAAATACAGGTCACATTTATTATCCGATTTGGATGAAATTTGGCACAGGTCACTTATTTGGGCCAACGACGAACCCTATTGAAATCGGTTCAGATTTAGATAAAACTCCCATATATAGTCTCGTCCGATGCAAAATTTTGCCCAGAGTACTCAATTAGATCCCGATCCCACGTAATGTAATGAGAACTGTCGGGAGAAAAGGAGATAGGAAAAACTTATTTTCAGAAAAAAAGAACAAGAAAAACGTAAACGTGACACATGGTGACAGATACAGACAGCGTGTTGAGGATCTGTAAGGAGCATTTTGAAAAGCTTCTGGTATCAAATAGTGGCGATGAAGAAGATACCTCAGAACCAATAAGATATGACGGTATATAGTGTATAACTATATATATATATATATACATAGCCAAGATGAGGTCAGAGTAGCAATTAACCGCTGAAGAACAATAAATCAGCAGGAGCCGATGGATTACCAGCCGAACTATTCAAGACTGGTGTTCAGATGCTGGTTAGGAGCATGCACAACTATAAAGGAATTAGTCTTATTCCCATCGCATATAAAGTGCTATCCAGTGTGCTGGGTGAACGACTGATGCCAATGGTCAATGACATTATTGGACCATACCAATGAGGCTTCAGACCTGGCAAATCAACCATTGAGCAGATTTTCACTCTGCGCCAAATCCTGGAAAAGACCCACAAAATACACCTATTCGTCGACTATAAAGCCGAATTTGACAGTCCTATATGTGTAGAGGCGTTTGAACCCATGTCTGCGTTCGGCATTACTGCAAAATTAATACGGCTATGCAGGATAACTTTAAGTGGCACAAGGTCAGCAGTAAAAATCGGAAAGGACCTATCAGAGCCCTTCAATACCGAACGAGGATTCAGACAAGGTTTGTCGTGTGATCTTTCCTTCTGGAAAAGGTCATACGAGACGCAAAGGTGAACAGAAATGACACAATGTACACCAAACAACTCATGTTACTCGCCTACGCCGATGATATCGATATAATGGGTCGAACATTACGAGGTGTAACAGCCACCTTTGAGCAAATTGAGAAGGAGTCTGGCAAAGTGGGTCGCGCACAAGACCGACGCGTTTGGAAATCGTTTTAAGCTCGGCTTATAGAACAACCGCTTGTTACACAGCTAAATAAGTAAAGTAATTTACAGAAAATTATCAATATAAGTCTATATTTTTTACAGCGCCCATATAATGGGTCCTATCCCATTTTCGGTATTTGAAAATTTCCTCCCAAAGTACCTGTACTTCGGAGTTCTTGAAGGTTGAAAAATATGTTTGTAGAAAATACCAGTATAGGTTCATGTTTTCTCTCATATAAAGTTCCCGCCCACTTCGGTTTCTTGAAAATATAAGCCTATTTCCTCACCGAAATGAAATAACATATATCCATTTTTCCGATGGATACATTCTATATAATTTAGTCCAAAAAATAATAAATTCCCTACCCATCACCTTATCTACCCTAATGTACACACCATTGTCTTCACAATAATTGCATATGCGTGAGTAAATGTTCCACATTTTTCTCTTTTTCCACTAAATCCCCTCAATCCTATTTAGTTTCCACTTACGTGGTAGGTATATTTCTGTTCCTGTCCATGATCTTGTTATTTATAATTTGTTTTTCTGTTTTATTTAAAAAATTCAAGGCCTAGTAGTAGAAAATACAAACCTGCAACAAGAATAAACCAGAACACCACATTCATTGTGTGTGTACCATTTACTATCATAGTATCTTTCATCCTTTTGCCTTGCCTTTTATTTCTTCTTCAATATAACCACAATTCACCCCACATTATTGCCATGTATATTACTTTAATAGTAGGTCAGCACTATGGCTTTGTAAAGTTTATGGTGTCTCGGTTGAGTTGACATGATTGTGAACTGCAACCCCCCCTTTTTAGATGTCTGGCCTGCCTGGCATCGTTGCACATGCGCAATTTACTTTGTCTTTAAGGAATTTTTAGTGTTCCTTTGTTTTCAAATATGTGTTTTCTTTTATTTTTTCTTGTTCTTATTTTTTGCGGAATTCTGTTTAATAGGGCAAAGGAGTTTCAAGTTTTGAGATGGAGATGGCAAAAAAGTCAAGTTATTTAGGTTTCTATATCAGTAGTCTCATCATGAAAGAATTTAATTGTAGAAGACAAAGCACAAAAACAAAAACATAGGTACTTTACGCATGGTGTAAGGGATTTTTTGTGTGTTTCCTTTTTGTATGGTAATAGAATTCACTAGAACTTTCAGAACAACCAAGAAGTGGGAATAAGAGTATTTATAATAAATGGTGTAAGAATATAAAAACTTATTCTATGGAAATAAAACTGTCTAGAGATTGAAAGGATGGTATATGCAATTGGACAATATCGAAATGAAAATTCGTACTATTCGAAATCGTATACGTTTGGGATATACTCTTACAGAAAATTTGGAAAATATTTATCATATAAAGTGGGGATATCACTACGAAAGCAACATTTCAAACAAAACAAAACGAAAACATTTTTTTTTTTTTTGAAAACAGACTGTTTTTATCGACTAAGGATTTGCGTTCAAAATGCCTACTTAAACTTTAAACATTTGTAAAAAATCGTATTTTTTATTGTCATTAGTATGTGTCTGTATGCGTGTACGTATTTGTGTCTTCCTCATGAGTAATTGCTGAACATTTTTACAACTTCATAAAATTTAAAACATAATGAGAATAATAATCAGGGTATGTTGTTTGTCCTCGCCTTAAGGCTTGCAGTAAACTTTAAACACAAATTTGGTGCATTTCAACGAATGCAGAAGAATAACGAACAACAAAATTAATGCAAATTCTTGAATTTCATTTTGCATTGCCATGTTTTTGGTTCGGTGTGTTGCACAAATAATTGGTGAAAAATAAAAGAAAACAAATTTCAAGCGAATGTTAATCAGCGAACTTCCTCCCATTAGTAACAATGCACATTACTTGCGTTGTGGGATTTTTAAGGGATAATTAGCCGTTTTTCGGTTCAAAAGCGACCATAAAAATGTGTGCCATAAATGTAACGACAAAACAACTGCCGACAACACACATGCATATGTATATAACAAATGCATGTGTTGCTAACTGTCATGCGTACATATGTAGAAATGCATGTTTCTCTTGGTGTTGTTATTTGTTATCCCTGGTGCATAACAGCATTTAATGTGAATGCAAATCCATACTTCCTTTCAACTTTTTTGGGTTGGCCGATCTTGTGGTGCATTAAGGAAGTCTTCAGTGTGATATTTACCATATAAGATCGTGTTGAATGTATAATTAATATTCTAGGGCCAAACAATTCAAATTTACAACATGGCCCTATGTTGACCTAATTCTACAGTGAGCCAATTGTTTTTGAAATGTCGTAAAATAAGCTCCAAAATATTCAACGTTTTAAAAGGAAAACTCATATATTCTACCATAATATAGAGCATATTATTATACAGAGTATAACAGCTTTGTGCAGTCCTAAGTAACGCCGAGAAATATTGGCCATACCTTATTGACCCACCTTTAAGTATACCAATCATATCTCGACTAGCTGAGTTGATCTAGGCATGTGTGTCCGTCCGGCCGTCTGTCCATAATAATTTGTAAACATGATAGAGGCCATAGTTATGGAACAATCGTAACGAAATTTTGCATGTAGAATGGATTCTAGCCAATGAAAACTCCTATTGTTTTCGGAAGAACGTCCCATATTTTACACGGTGAAGAGGATCTGACCAAATACTTATAACGGCTGTTTAGACGAGGATCGGTCAATATTCCGAGGGTCAAATCAACCATAACCTGAAGTTACCAAATTTTTAATTTATTGCCTAAATATTCACCTCGAGAAAACAAGATTTGGAAAATATGGCAGAGTTAGAATGTGGAGCTCTTGACCTATAATCGGCCCCGGCTCAGAATATAGAACCAAAGAAAGTTAGATTTTCGTGGTAATTGTGTAGGGTATCATATGGTCGGCCCCGTCCGACTATACTGTTCCACTCACTGGTTTTTATATAAAAATATGTATTTTTCGATTTAGTCATGTGCCAATATTTGGTAATGGTAATGCCTTCAGCCCAAAATAAACTTCATCTTCAGTTAAGCAGAAACAAGGAAAATGATTCAATTAATCGAATTGTAAATTATGTTGAAAACTTCATGTATTTTGAGTATATGAAGGTTGAAAATGTCAGCAAATTGATTTGCAATTTCTGTGTTGTCGGATGATTTTTTATTTCCAAGTTTCATACTGCTGTTGGAAATTGTTGTGCTTATATCTTAGAATTTACGAATAAAACAAAATATGTTTATTCAATAAGTTAAATCTCTTCTGAGTAGGGTTTGGGGTCGGGAATTAACGTCCCGGGTATTCCCGGGATTTCCCGATTTTTTTTGACATTGATATTCCCGGGATTTCCCGATAGCATTTCCCGGAAATTGTTTTTCTAAATAAATATTACTACGGAATTAAAATTTTAAAAATGTATTATTTGTTATCGATACTACAACAACTACAAGGGGAGATTTGTATAAGCGGAAGATGCTCATTTAAAACCCGATTTATACAATAGACAGGTTCGAAATTCGGAAAATGATTGAAGAAAAACTGCTGGAATTATGTTTTGAAATCCACGTTGTAGCAACTGTTTCAGATAGAACGAACGTAATGAGAAAATTTTTTCTGAATGTCCTATTGAAGGGTTATTTTGCTGGAATCATGCCATACATTTAAATTATTGTTGATGCTGTCTTGTAAACATCGTAAGATCAACAAACTTCCATCGACTATTCAATTCCTCATATATTACAAAAATACATAATAAGTGAACGACGTGACATAAAATTTATATCTAAACTAAAGTTTTAAAGAGGCCCAGATAGTTTGGGGAATACGGATGTGTCAAAACAGACGCAAAGGTGTATACAGAAGTTATTTAGGTTTTCAATGAAGTGGAATCTGATCATCTAGTAGTGATGAAGATACTCCAAAGGCATACATGTTTTGAAATTAAATTAAAATGGTTGCAAAGTCAACCCCTATAAGATCTAAGCCTTGTCGAAGTAGAGGGTAGAGTGATGCAAATTTGGTATAGGTTGGTAATGTGGTATAGTCACTTTTTTTGTAAACTGAAAATTTTAGAATAACTAAAACATGTTCTATAGTTAGTTGTTCTCAAAAAAATAAGATAGCAATGATCTGTTTAATTTATTTAAATCACGTTGAGAATCATTTTTCATGAAATTGACTTTTTTCGGTTGAAGTTTAAAAATAATTTTTTGTTTTACAGATGTAATTTAATCGTTATTACTAAAGTATTAAAATAATTAGTATGCGCGATTGGACCACATAATCACCAATTTAGGAAAAAAACTAGACATTTCTTCAGTAAACACAAGTTCAGGTAATGTGGTATACCTTGAGTCTGATTGAAAAAAGCCAGCACTAGACAAAATCTCATTACTATTTGAAACATTTGTACTCTACAAGAGTCTACCATGAATCACAAGGATGAAAAACAAAGGCTATGAGTTTTAACAACTTTCCCATACAACAATTAAATATTTCCATGTGTAGACATTACTATATAATAAAAATTTAATTTGATTATTTTTGGCATGCCTCCCATCTGAAGGTCTCGCGCCATAGTAGGTATTTTCATGATCCAAGATATAATTTCCAAACGACGTGGGTGTAATGAAGCGTTCAGTATCATGATGTGGACAAAACTTCTTAGTAAACATTTTTAATACATTTTCATAGCGCTCATACACATGTTCCCCCCGTTTTCGCGTTTTATTCACGAAATAGGTATAATATGACACTTCCTGTTTTGAGGGAATAAAATCGGTGTCATAATCGCAAATGCATGTATATAGATTAGAAGTACAAATATAATTTATTTCATATCGGGCTACAGAATGTATGGAATATATATCTGGATCTATTCAATGTTAGATTCACCTCTTTAGAAAAATACACTTAAACGGATAGATTGGGAATATTGTCAGACTGATATTCCCAAAAGCAACCACAGTCACCATACTGTGATATAGGGGTGTAGGTATGGTATCGAAGATATATATTTCCGGAGATACCCTAAAGGTTTATTATATTATTTTTAGGAACTCCGAAGTGGACGTTTGTAAACGCTACGAACAATTTATCTATATTTCCACATTTTTATAAAAAAATATCTCACACACCACCCAGTGAGAACCAATTTCTTGTTCTTTTTTTTATAAATAAAAAAAAATAAACAAATAACCAATAATAGAGGATTAAAACAAACACGATGGACAAACGCTGAAGTGACAAGATGAAAAAGAAGAGGAAAAAATGAGGCAATGAAAAAACATAAATTGCATAAATTGGGAATGCATCACGCACGAACAACGTGATTGTGACAAAACACAGATGAGAAAACAAGCAGCAGCAAGAAGAAGAAACAGCAGGAGCAGAATACAAATCCAACAACAAAATGCAACAGCAGAAAAAACGCAAACAAACTTCTCAACAACATCGTCAAACAGATAAACTAACTAAACACACGTATGAGTTGTGCTGTTTGTTGTTGTTGTTGCTGTTTAATGACGACGACAACACCAACACACCAAATGCAGTGCAGGGAGGCCGACACACACACTATACGAAGCATGCTTGGCCAGTTCTTCTCAGCATATGGGTATATGCCGTTGACGACAACACCAACAATGATAATTACAATCATCATTTGTGTTTTATTTTTATCCTTTTTACTTCGTACTTCATAGTGGAGAGGCAGGCAGACGACGTCATACGTTCAGAACACCAACCAATACAGCGACGACATTAATTGAAGAGTATTCATCATCATCACCACCATCATCGTTCTTCGTTAAGTGCATATGGCATACAAAAAATGCATTTTTACTCTTCAATATTCTTTTCAAGCTTTTTTTACTCTACTCGATGATAGTTTACACTACGGAGAACAGTGTGTTGTAGAGGAGACATATGGAATTTTTTATAATAATGATAATAGAGTTAAAGTAATGTTCGACTGGTCCGAACTTTTAATACCCTCCACGTGAGGTGAAAATTTGAAATTTCTAAAATAGAACGAGCCTTTATATTTGGGGCGATGTTATGGTGATTGCTAGCAAAAAACTGCCTTGGCGTTGAAAAATATTCTTTACAAAATCCACGCCTGTTTGAGTTTTAAAAAAATGTTCTTTACAAAATCCACGCCTGTTTGAGTTTTAAAAAAATGTTCTTTACAAAATCCACGCCTGTCTGGGCCTTAAAAAGTATTCTTTACAAAATCCACGCCTGTTTGGGTCTTAAAAAATATTCTTTACAAAATCCACACCTGTCTGGGCCTTGAAAAAATATTCTTTACAAAATCCACGCTTTGAAAAAATATTCTTAAAAAAATCCACGTCTGTCATAGCTTTGAAAAAATATTCCTTAAAAAATCCACGTCTGTCAGGACTTTGAAAAAATATTCTTAAAAAATCCACGCCTGTCAGGGCTTTGAAAAAATATTCCTTAAAAAACCACGCCTGTCAGGGCTTTGAAACAATGTTCTTTAAAAACTCCTCGTCTGTCTTTGGAAAAATGTTCTTTACGCCTGTCTTTGAAAAAATATTTTTTAAAAAATCTAAGCCTGTCTTTGTAAAAAATATTCTTTAAAAATCTACATCTGTCTTTGGAAAAATATTCTTTAACAACTCCTCGTCTGTCTTTGGAAAAATATTCTTTAAAAAATCTAAGCCTGTCTTTGTAAAAAATATTCTTTACAAAATCCACGCCTGTCTGGGCCTTGAAAATATTCTCTAAAAATCTACGTCGGACTGGGCTTTGAAAAAATAATCTTCACAAAATCCACGCCTGTCTGGGCCTTGAAAAAATATTCTTTACAAAATCCACGCCTGTCTGGGCCTTAAAAAATATTCTTAAAAAAATCCACGCCTGCCAGGGCTTTGAAAAAATATTCTTAAAAAATCCACGCCTGTCAGGGCTTTGAAAAAATATTCCTTAAAAAACCACGTCTGTCAGGGCTTTGAAACAATATTCTTTAAAAACTCCTCGTCTGTCTTTGGAAAAATGTTCTTTACGCCTGTCTTTGAAAAAATATTCTTTAAAAAATCTAAGCCTGTCTTTGTAAAAAAATATTCTTTAAAAATCTACATCTGTGTTTGGAAAAATATTCATTACAATTTTCACGCCTGTCTGGGCTTCGAAAAAATATTCTTTAAAAATCTGCGCATGTCTGGGCCTAATAGGTTGATTAGGTTCAAGAACGTATCCAAACCTGTGCTGTTATATGGGGGCCAATATTGATTATATTTTGTAGAATCATTATACCCTACACAACTATGTTGTCAGGGTATTATAGCTTTGTGCAGCCCCAAGAGTTTGTAACACCGCGAAATATTGGTCCTAGACCCACCTCATATCTCGACTAGCTGAGTCGATCTAGACATGTGTGTCCGTCCGTCCGTCCGTCTGTCCATTATAATTTGTAAACACGATACAGGACATAGTTATGGACCAATCTTCACGAAATTTCGCATGTACAATGGGTTCTGCCCAATGAAGACCCCTATTGTTTTTGGTAAAGTTCGGTTAATATTAAGGGGATGAAATGGACCAAATACTTAATTTTTGTCGGTTTTTCTGGTCGCTCCAGAGGCCGCATTTATGTCTTGAATATCGCGAAATTTTACATGAAGAATTGGATCGGACCAAAGAATAAGCATGCCTGTTTTGATAAAGATCGGTCAATATTTAGATGGTCAAATGGACCCTGACTTTTGTGTGAAAAATGACAAAATTTTTATTCTATAGCGTATATATTTACTCCTGAATGACATAGACCCAAGAAGTTGATAGTATATCCAAGAGGAGTGGTTCACCTTTAAATTGATACCAATTATATGGTCGTATGTACTCGGATGTGGGAGTTACACGTAAATATTTTCAGGAGCTTACGTATTCATATATTATTTAGTAACATATTACCACAGTAGAGGGGAGAAATATAGCGCTCATCGCTTTGAAATTTTCCTTGAGGATCCAGGTATGGTCAAGGACAACGCCTATAATTTTCTGTGATGATCAGATTAAAATTTTGGGATGAAGTGGACCCAAAACTAATTTTTTTGTATTTTTTCGAGCCAATCTTAAGCCACAAGCCGAAAATCACAACACAACACACGGTGAAGTGAATCTGGACAAGTAATTAGAAGGGCTGTACAGAATATTGGGATATTCGGAAAATATGTCAGGAAGAAAATGTGGTATTGATCTCTGTAAGGAAGATGTGCTGTTGATCTCTAATCGGTCAAGAGGGTGCAAATATCACGAAATATTGATCAGGCTCGAAATAAACATACGCAAAAGATAGAGTTCCGTGGTAGTTGTGTAGGGTATCATATGGTCGGCCCCGTCCGACTATACTGCTCCGCTCACTGGTTTCCTACTAAGTTAGAACCAAAAATACAAAATTATAACCGATTATTGGGAATACAGTTTTGTAGTGGAGGATGTACTTTGGCGAATATTGATTTTTATGTTAGTGAGATTTGATAACGAATTAAAATCCAAATAATATTCAAATCAGTTTACAAATGCGCCCAATCTACCTAAAAAGTGGACCTATATTAAAAATTTCGAAGGACGGTATAAAAATCGGCTTTGTAAAATGTAAAATTGCCATTATATAATTATGTTAGATCATTATCCTATTTATGACCACAGTGCATAATTTCTGTGGTGTTTTGTTTGTTGCGATTATATCCCCCGACATGCAAGCGTTCTGGGGTTTTATTTCTGCAAACAACAACAGCAGCATGCGGCAAACACTAAAAACACTACAAGCATTGCACACAAAACAAGCTGTATGCAGCATGTTGGATGATGCACCGCATCGTTCGGCAATGGCACCACACATGCACATCGTGTGCATGCTGTATTTTTCAATATGTAGGGTGATGTTGTTGTTTTTATTACTGCTACTCCTGCAGCATGTGATGCATTTGTGATGCGAAAAGCAAAACGAGCAAAAATTAAACAAACCCAAAGAAAAACATTTTACACAGGAAAAGGGTTGTCATGCAATAAAGTATTATGGCTTGCGGTATAAATATGTTAGTTAAATAAAATTTTCTCAGTGGGTAAGTATACTAATGAGGGAAATGAATACTCATTATTCAGAAAGGCAGTGTGCATATATTGCATGGTAGAGTGAAAATTAGTTGAAATGGCTAAGATTGAGGTCTGGTGTTGTACTCAGAATGCCTATATTGGCTTCTGATGAATTGGTAGACCTAGAAATTAACCCTGAAATTAAGAATGCGAATGCGGGATGTATATACTACGGGTTTTGAGAACTCGTATGAAAAGTACCACGATTGAGGTAGCTTCAATAAAATCGTACTTATGTCTACTAAATTTGGTGCAAGTTTTATTTAGGTGAACAGATGGAGCTGGAGTCTTCAAATTGGGAATTAAAATGACTGTTGGAATGTAGGATTGTGGAAGTTTAGGAAATTCGTACTTATTGGTACGAAAAGTACTAAATGGTACTAAATTTAGTACAATTTGGATTTTGATTGAACGGAGATAGATCTGAAAAACTGAAATTTGGAATTAAGATTACTGTTGAAGATTGAGCTATAGAGACATCTTTGGAAATTCGTATTTATATGTACGAGAGGTACTAAACGGCACTAGATTTGGTACAATTTGGATTTGGCTGGAAGAGGATTAGGCTGGAGAGAGCTGGAAACCTGAAATTTGGAATAATGGTTGCTGTTGGAATATAGAATTTATATATTGAAGCATAGTACTTTTGTGTTCAAAATTGTACTATATTTTGTACCACTTGGTTATGTGTGAACGGCTTGATGTGAACTCTAGAATTTTGGAATTAAAATTACTGTTGAAGAGCAGGATTGAGGTAAATACGAAATGGAAATTTGTGTGCACGGATAGGGCTGAGATCATGAAATTTTGAATTAAAATTACAGTTGGAGAGCAGGATTGAGATATGTCGGTAGTTTTGAAAACTCGTAATTATGTGTACTAAATGGTACTAAATTTGGTTAAATTTATATTTGAGTGAACGGATAGAGATGGAAAGCCTAAATTTGGAAAGAAAATTACAGATACTAGATGCACTAAATTGTATTAAATACGGTAAAATTCATTTTGAGTGAGCGGGAATCCCAAAAATTGGAATTGAAATTAATGTTGCAGTGTAGGATTGAGACATGGAGGTAGTTTTGAAAATACGCAATTTTTGTACTGAATGGCACTAAGTTTAATACAATTTATTTTTGAGTGAACGGATAGAGATGGAAAACTTATATTTGAAAATAAAATAACTGTTAGAGTACCGGATTGAGTCAGTGTTGTAAATTCCAACTCATGAGTACGAAAAGTGCTAAATGGTACTAAATATGGTACAATTTGGATCTTTGTGAATGGGTAGGGCTGGGATCCTGAAATTTATGATTAAAATTACTGTTGGAGTGTATAATTGAGAAAGTTTTGAAAATCGTACTTACGTCTACGAAAAGTAATAAATGTTCCTAAATTTGGTACAATTTGTATGTTGGTGATCGGATAGATCTGGAATCCTTAAATGAAATCTTAAGATTATTATTGGAGTGATTTGAAGAATATTACATTTTGTACAATTTGGACTTCGGTGAACTTGTAGCACTGGAATCCTATGATTACTGTCGGAGTGTAGGATTGAGATAGTTTTGTAATATGAGTACGAAAGTACAAATCTGGTACGATTTGGATTTTGGTGAACAGATAGAGCTGGAATTCTTAAATTTGGACTTACGATCACTATTTTTAAGCAAGCTTGAGGTAGTTTTGCATATTCGTATTTTGGACTTTGGTGTAGGATTGATGTTGTTTTGAAATTATTAATATGAGTATGAGAAGTAATAAATTATACTAAATTTGGTACAATTTGGATCTGGGTGAAAGGATGTAGCTGGAATCCTGAAATTTGGAATGTAGATTATTTTTTTAATTTAGGATTGAGCTAATTTTTGCACCAATTTGGAAAAATTTTCATAAGAGTAACAGAGAGAGCTGGTAACCTAAAATTTGGAATAATGATTGCTGTTGGTGTGTGAGATTTGGGGATAGTTTTTAAAATTCTTACTTATAAACGGTTTTAGGGTACGGTAAACGGTATTAAATTTGCTACAACTTTAATTTCGTCTGAATTCCTGAATTTTGTAATAAAAAATTACGGCGTAGATTTGGGAATTCGTTCTTATGGGTACGAAAAGTACTATATTTAGAAGTACGATTAATATATTGATGTTGTCTTGAAAATGAGTACTCATGTGTTCGAAAAGTTCCGAATAGAACAAAACGTGGAACCTCTAGGCATTTCCTAAAATATATATATATATATATATATATATATGTAAAATGGAAATAAGCTAAATATTTCGGAAATTAGTACATATGTGTATGAAGATTACTAAATAGTAATATACCTGATATTAGATGTAGGAATAGAGGTGAAATTATGGAATTATAGTACAACAAATTATGCAGTATTCACGATTTCTATATAAAATATTATGTACTAGTTTTTTATTCCCTTGTCGCATACAAAGTAGCGGGCACTTTGGTAGTCTATTATAATTTGTAAACACGATACAGGTCACAGTTATGAACCAATCGTCACGGCATTGTGCATGTGGCACGGGTTCTGACCAAAGAAGATCCCTATTGAAAATGGACCATAAACGTTAGTATTGTCGCTCTACAGGCTACAATTATCACTCGAACAGTACGAAGAAGAAGGGAATATTTAGCGTTTAGGCCAAATGGACCCAGACTTTTGTGAACGACATATGCCTGAGAAGTTGATAGTTTACCCAAGTGGAGTGGTTGACCTTTAAATAGATATGAATTGTGTGTATGCAGGTATTTGGATGTGCGACATTTACTTAAATACTAATAGGTGTCTACGTATTCTGATATTGGGTAGAAAGTTTTGAAATTATTTCGTTGAAGGCTAAATTTTGCATAAGATTCTGGTTATGGTCAAGGACAACGTCTATAATTTTCAATAATGATCTGATGATATTTCGGGGAAAATGGACCGAAAACTTTATTTTTGTCTGGTTTTCTAGTCGCTGTAGACGCCATAATTATTAGACTTACATCACAAATTTTCTATGGGTAAGGCGATCTGACTAATTAATTCGAATTGCTGTCTTGATAATGAAGGTTAATATTAGGTTGGGGAAAAATAATTCCATTAGACCGGTCCTCGAAAATGACGATAAAATCAAAGAAATGATTGAAGATGACCGGCATGGTAGCAGTCTACTGTTTTAAAACATATACACAAAGCTGGATTCAAAAAGAAGCTCGATGTTTGGGTGTCACACCAATTAACAGAACAAAATAGGATGGATCGAATTTCCATCGGCGAAAACTTGGTCAAATGGGAGAGATAAATCTATTTCTTGAAAGGGATGGTGACTGGAGATAAGAAATGGATCACATACGATAACCCTGTGCGAAAACGATCTTGGTCAAAGAGCGGAAAAGCACCCCAAACAGTGGTCAAATCAGGCCTAACGGTTGAGGAGGTTCTGCTATGAATTTGGTGGGAACTGGTAGGTGATTATTTATTATGGGTTGCTTCCATATGGCCAAACGCAAAATTCTGATCTCTACTGAAGATAGCAATTGACCAGAAACAGCCAACAGGAGAGGTGTCATATTCCACAAGGACAATGCTAGGCCACACACATCTACAGAGACTCGCCAGAAACTTCGGAAGCTTGGTTGGAAAGTTTTAATGCATCCGCCAAGCGATTATACATTTTTTGCATTGCAAAATTTATTTAATCATAAAAAATTGGTATCTAGGGAGGATTGTGAAAATCGACTACTAAAGTTTTTTGCAAATAGAGAGCCGGACTTCTATAAGAGAGAGACATTATGAAGTTACCTTTAAAATGGCAACGAAATAGTGCATATTTCGCATCGGACATTCCGAAGCATGTTAAATAAAGTTCTATAGTTCCTAATATTTAGCGGCTGGGATGTCTCCCCGAAAATTAATTTTTTTCACAGTAAATTTATGTTTGCAACAGCGATTTTTTTCATTTTGTACTACCGTTGCTGGGTTAAATGAACAAAACATTTTTGGGTTAAATAAGACATTTTATATATTATGAAGTATAGTTTAACTCCGGGAAAACTATGTTCGAAATGGATACAGCAGGGGTGCTGTGGACCACAAACGGTCAAGGGTGTGCAAATATCGCGAACTATTTCCCAGGCTTAGAATATAAACCCATAGAATTTAGAGCTAAATGTTAGTTGTGTGGTGTATTATATATATGGTCGACCCTGTCCGACTATTCTGTTCCACTCGCTAGTTTGTAGATAAAAATAAAAAACCTTTCCAACTCCCTAACATTTGTACATTTTGGGTATGTTTGTAAAATATACATGAACACTCTAATTCGATTTAAAAATACACCCGCAACAGGGCTGTTGCATACAACTTCTCCCTTCAAGCAAATTTCTACTTATGTCATAACGATTGACATTTGAAATGACAACAAACGAAGTATTTAACATTAGAATGGAATGTCAATGTTTTTTACAGCATTCCTATGTCATAGCTAATGTGGTGAAACAAAAGCATACAACTTCTTCATGTTGCCGCAGAGGCATGCATATTTTTTAATCCGCCATAATTATAATGATTATAATTATTATTAAAAATAAAGAAACCACATAATTATCAGATATTAAAATGCCTATAAACCATGAACAGCCAACTGAACAACAACATTTTTAATTAATTCCTTTTTTGGGGGCAGTGATGTCTAGCCTAGAAACCCCGTCACGTCAAACACTTTTTAACTCTTCCGCCAATAACTACAAATTATTTCATTTTAACACGTTCCTTAACACCAATTTCATGACGAACAAAAATATTTTCCAATAAATGAAAATGCTGATGGTGGATGGGGGAGGGGTAGATTTTTCCAAATACCACACAGCAAACAGAAAAACATGGTCATATTTCGACAGACTCAATTCGTAACAACAAGGACTGAGGCGACAACGCGAAGACTATGACAAAAATTATTGCGACTGTTTAACCCCTTTAGTTAAATATACATAATTTTTGGTATTTTGTCGGTTATTTTATCGCTCTCTTGTCTTAAGTCAGAAACAACAGCAACAACAACAAAAATAAATAAAAATAGTAATTTATGGTTTAGCTGATGGTTGTTGTTGTTCTTATCATTGTCATTGTAAGAGGGGGAGGTGTGTTGGCTGCATCGATTCACTCCTTCTTTTGTCGGCCAAATGCTGCTTGACGCCGATGTAAAGTGTTGTGAGCGTTTGTTAAGCGTGACAAAACACCATTAATTGTGTTGACAGTTTAAGTGAATTAAAAATCGTATAATTTTCTGTCCGTTTCTCTATAATTTGATAAGACCCAATGGTTGTGGGCTATTCGTTCATTCATTCATTGCCGGTAAAACTGCTGAACAACTAGCTGCTGCCGCTGACCCACCAACCAACCAACCAATAACTCCAACCGAATAACGACTATTCTCTTGCGGTTCAGTCAATTTAATGGCGATAAATGTTAACCGTTTGTCTTATGGCTGTCTGTGCGACCTGAACAAGTTAACTTATTGCCAAAAAGCAAAACCACGAAACAAAAAAAAAAAAAAATACTACAACATGAAACCCCAAAATTGTGTTAACAATGTTTGTCTATTTTTTGTTGTAATTTGTAGTCTGGAAATGCGAAATCGAAAAACATCAATAAAAACTATATCAAAGAGTTCAAGTTTCTTATGGGAAATAATTGAAATTAATTTTCACATTTTCCGAAATGTGATTTTTCTCTTAATTCTCACGTTCCTATGTGTTTAACTTCTATTAAAAGAAATCCCTTAAATTCTTTATACGACCCATTCTTATATTTTTGATTTGACAATCATAATGAATGAATAAACAAATATTAAATGTTATCTTTTGATTTAATAAACATGGAATACTAATAAATCGACAGCAAAGATGTACGCGGAGTTCTTTCGTTGTGACGACATCAACAACAACAACAAAACATTAGAGCCGAACGACCATCTGCATTCTGTCAGTGGTTGATAATAGTTTCCGCTTTTTGGGTGGTTATTAAAAAGAGTTCTTAAGTTATAAATGTAAATACATGCTGACATTAAGGTGGGTATGAAAATAAAGATTTAAAAAATATATATTTTTGTAATGAACATCAGACCTCAAATCGAATTTGTCGAAGACATTCACGAGGATTTTTAAAGAAAAAAACAACCTCTATCCTAAAAGAGTGTATTTTTAAGAACCTTTCTATAGAGAACATTGACATAATAAGCGTGATTTTTGCTGAAGGACCATCAGACCTATTTGCGTACATGTTTTTAACAAAAGTCTGAAAGACCATCATTACCTTAGACGTAGATATTTATGCGTAAAATTTTGAGAATAATTTTCTAAAGGACCATAAGTCCTCTACCAGGACCATCAGACCTATGGGCGTGAAAAAAAAACAAAATTCTGAAAGACCATCATTCCCTTAGATGTAAATATTTTAAGAAACAACATTTTGAGGAAAGGTCAGACCTATATGCGTCGAGTTTTTTAAGAACAATTTTCCAAAGGACCATCAGACATTTAGGTGTGGAAGACCCCATAATGTATATATATTTATGTATATAAATATTCTATATCTATTTAGCGATGACCCTCTGCTGTTTAAATCAAGATAGAGGTCGCCATAGAGTTTTGCAATTTTACACATAAATTCGTACTACTCCTAGGATGTTCGGTATTGCATGTGGTATACATCGCTCAACGATTTGGTATAGCTTCCATATAATGGACAAATTTTTGTACCGACGTGGGTGGAATTTTACATTCCGCGTATTTGGTGGTCTTGACATACATCTTCGAAGAAAATGATCACTATACATGTTTTGGAATAATCCCTTATATAAAGGTCCTGCCCAACATTCGACATTTTGGTTTCAATCGCCAAATTCAATCAAAGCAGCTTTAATTTGGCATACGGGGTTCTTGGAGGCTTTGACCAATTTTCGGGAAGGGTAGGTTTTGTCCTACTCCAGTAGAGGTAATTTTTGCGTTACTTTTTAAAGGAAATAATTCTAAAGAAGCTTCAGTCCTAAGATGAATGAATGAATGAATATATTTATAAAGGACATTAGCGCGGATTTAAAAAAATATGAAGAATCATTGTCCTTTTAGACTTATGAGTGTGAATTTTTATCGAATATTTTTTCTAAACGAGTATTAGACCTATAACCGTTGATTTTTAAGCAATATTTTACTAAAGGACCATAAGCCTGGATTTTTAAGGAATATTTTAAAAGGGCCGTCGGGCCCATAAGCGTGGATTTTAAAGAATATTAGGACCATTTTATGTATAAGCCCTAAATTTTAAAAGATATACTTTTCTATAAAAAAAATTAAATTATATTTTTGCAGGGCCCTATAAGCATAAATCTTTTAATATATAGTTTTAAGAACTACTGATTTTCACCTGGGATTTTTAAACATTTTTTTTTTTTGCAAAGTTATAGTGGATTTTTGAAGACATTTTCTAAACGACTATCACAAATAAAACCGAGAAATATTAAATAATATTTTTAAGGGACCATAAGTAATATAAGCCTGAGTTTAAAAAATCATTTTTCTATGTGCTATAATTGAATGAATATTTTATGAAGAAGTGTTGACCCTATAAACGCAGATATTTTTTGAGGGACAATTGACTCTATGAGCGTAATTTTTTAAAGAGTTTACGTAAAAGACTGTTGAACCCATAAACAATTTTTTTTCGTAGAACCATCACATCTATATCTGGGAATTTTAAAACATTTTTCCGGAAGAATTATCTTACATATAATTGTGGATTTTAAAGAAAATATATTTTTAAGAACCATTTACCCTGAAAGTTTATTTGTATGAAAATAAATTTGTGTAGAATTCTAAAAAATATTTTTGAAGAACTATTGGCCCAATAAGAGTGCATTTTAAAGGAATATTTTTTATGAACCATTATTTTTATAATCTTAGATTTTTAAATAATCAACTTTCCACTTCGACAAAGTGGAAGGATACTAGTTTCCAATATAGACATAATAATATTTACTGTTAATTCTACCTTTGATTGAGAAATCCTACATAAAATGAAAGAACACTTATTTTTCCATGAAATGAGCTTCGGTGGCTTGTTGTCCCAACAGACACAAAACCAATAGGTCCAAGAAAGCAAAATATTTATTTAAGTTCATTGTACGATTGGTAATGTATTTACAAAACTGAATACACCGATAAGTTCACTTTGTTTATATAGAGAAATTTACAATAGTTCAAAATTGAAATTACTGTTTTTTATCAAAGCAATTTGCCAAAATGGGATTATATGGTTTAAAAAAAGAATATTACATATGCCATATGTGGATTTTACATATTTTCTGTTTGATAACGAAGAAAATTGTTTATCAAATAAAAAAGCTAACAAAGAGAAGCATACATGTATTTCGATTAAGCCCATTTGAGTGGCCAACGTAATTAACGATGATAACATGACATTGTAAACAATCGGTTATTTATTTTTACAAATTTAATTTTAATTAAAATTAATTAAATGCGTGATGCACTTGATTTTTGAAATGTTATAAGGAACATGGATTTTAAAATTTTTTTATATGAATATAGGCCTAATAAACATGGATTTTTATAGAATATTTTTTAAAAAATCTTGGTCAAATAAGTCGGAATTTGTAAAAGGAACATCGACCTTTTTTGCGTGGATTTATAAATAATATTTTTATAAGGCCTTATAGGCATTGATTTTTTAAAAAAAATATTGTTTTATAATGCATGGATTTTTAATGAATATTTTTAGAAGAATTTTTTTATAAAGAACATCGACCACATAAGTGTACATTTTTAAAGAATATTTTTATAAGAAACATCGACTTTATAAGCGTGGATTTTTCAAGAATATTTTTATGAGGAACCTCGCTCTTATAAGCATAGATTTTTAAAGAATATTTTTATGAAGAACCTCGCTCTCAAAAACGTAGATTTTTAAATAATATTTTTATGAGGAACCTCGCACTTTTAAGAGTGGATTTTTAAAAAAATATTTTTGTAAGAAACTCGATCTTAGAAGCTTGGATTTTTAAGAAATATTTTATTAGAAACTTCAGGATTATAAGTCTAGAATCGGCTTTATAAGCCTAGATTTTGAAATAATTAACCAGATACGATTATCTTGTAACACCCCATCTACGTTGATTTATGAACAATATTTTTCGAAAAACATTGACCTTTAGTATTGTATTAAAAATATATTTTTTAAGAACTATTTTAAAGGTCCAGCAGACCTATTAGCTTGGATTTTTAAATACCAATTTTTGAAGCACCAGTGTAGATTTTTAAACTGTAATTTTTTAAGCGTAATTTTTAATGGCATATTTTTGAAGGACCATTCGATTTTTAAAGAGAAACCATCATTTAGAGAAACCATTTTGTGTCTTACCCACATTAATACACATACGTATGCATTCATTCCCTATTTAATAATATGTTTAACATCAACAAACACAACTGTAGTTAATTTGTAAGATCCCCTTTTAACTTCGATATTTTTGTTGTTGTTTTAATGAACATCTGATACCAGGAAAGGTAAAATTATGACCTAATTTTGATATGTGTGAGTGTTTTCTTTTTGTTTTTTATTACCAAAAATTGTTTTTTTATAACTATAATTTGGTATTTTGTGCGGATATGTGAGTGAGTATTAGTCGGGTTCATGTGGGATCAAATACTATGTTCGTACGGCAAAGGGGTACGTTAGACAAAACAGTAGTAGTTTGTAGACATTTCAACATTCTGTTGACTGTCGGCCTGAGAAATTTGATCTTCTAATGATAAACATAATCACGTGTTTTCAATTTTGATTTACTGCCCCTTAGTTTTAGGTTTTTTTCTTATTTTGTATGAAACCCTTTTTGTCTTCTCCCATTTAGTTGTTTAGGTTTACGTATTTTATTTTGTTTTTTTTTCAAATATGGGTCTGCAACAACAAAAATGACTCCCCCATCATATAAAAATACGAAAAGCAACAATAACAAGACATTGAATATGACCTTCCTCACATATCTTAAATTTCATAATAACCCATCAATTAAATTTTCTAGAATACTTGGGAATTTGAATTTGCTTATGGGTTAGGGTATTTTCATTTACATATAATATGTGTGTCTTTAAATTGTTAGAATATCGAATTTTCGTCTTTTTATTATTTGTATTTAATTGGAAAAAAATAGTAACATTTTGCAGAATATTATTTGTACGATCTATGTAATACCAATCAAATAAGTAGCAAATTGGCTTTAAAGGCTTATTTTTGAAGAACTATCGTATCAATAAGCGTGGATTTTTAAAGACTAATTTTTGAAGGACCATCAGATGAATAAACGTGGATTTTTAAAGACTCATTTTTGAAGGACCATCAGATGAATAAGCGTGGATTTTTAAAGACTCATTTTTGAAGGACCATCAATAAGCGTGGATTTTAAAGACACATTTTTGAAGGACCATCAATAAGCGTGGATTTTAAAGACTCATTTTTGAAGGACCATCAATAAGCGTGGATTTTAAAGACTATTTTTTGAAGGATGATCTGGTCAATAAGCGTGGATTTTAAAGACTCATTTTTGAAGGACCATCAATAAGCGTGGATTTTAAAGACTCATTTTTGAAGGACCATCAATAAGCGTGGATTTTAAAGACTCATTTTTGAAGGACCATCAATAAGCACTGATTTTAGACCTTTAAGCGAGACTTTTAAACACACATTTGAGCCTTCAACCGTTAATGAGACCGGACCAAAGGCGAGTATTTACAAGGACTAATTTTTGAGAGACAATCCAATTTATAGGCGGGGATTTTCAAAGACTCATTTTTTGAACACTATAGATTTTAAAAGACTCAGTTTTGCAGGACCATTAGACAAATAAGTGTGATTTTTAAAGAGTCATTTGTAAAGGAAGGACAGTCGGATCATTACAAATTTTGTAACATTATTTTTTGTAGAGGTTCATATTTAAATACTTTTTTATTTGTAAGGACACTACACCCTATTAGAAATGGGTTTAAAACATTTTCGAATTTGTTGCCCCACGACAATTTGGAGATTGGCCATATAAACGCAGGTTTTTATAAATCTTTCTTTATGTCTGTAAATATAATATTATACTCGTCAGTAAAGGATATTTTTTATTTAAAAAGTCCCTCTAAAGGAAACAAACAGTTTGTTTTATTTTTTAATTTTATTTATTTAAAAATACGATTTAAGAAGCAATAGCACCAGCAACAAGAGATCCAACTTCAACGACTTTTTTGGCGGTACTAACGTGGTCAGCTACCTTCTCGACATGTTTAGCAGCTTTGTGCTGTTAATGAAATGGGTTAAAATTCATATATGATCAGTGTCATCTGAAAACTTACCAGTTCATGTCCCAAATGGAAGTGAGCTTCGGTGACTTGTTGACCCAACAGACACAAAACCAAAAAGGCCAAGAAAGCAAAATATTTGTTGAAGTTCATTGTGTCGATATTAAACGAATTCACAAAACTGAATAATGATTTCAAACAAATGTCCCTTTGTTTATGTAGCAAAATTAGAATAACAAAAAAAATATAATATGTTTTACAAAACAATCCATCAATGTATTAAAAAAGCCTACTATTACATCACTATGATTTATTGCTATAATAAAAAATTAACTGGAAATACTAACAATTATTTCTTTTCTATCAACTTGTGTGATCAAATTATTTACAAATGAATCCTGATAAGACGTGAAATTCATATTTTTGTTAATTAATTAATAAAAAATTGTGAACACGTGATAAAAAAAAAACAAATTTACAACACCTAAAAAACATCGAATCAAATATATCATTACTACCAACATCCCAACAAATTGAATAGAATGGTAAAACTGGGGGCAGGAGCACCCTCTTACGAATTGGAAAGATACGATTGAATGCTTCACCGCCTTGGAAAAAAGGAATACCACAAAAATGCGATGATGAGAACTCAGCGCTTTATATATAGAATGAAAGATGTTTCAAAACGTATAGAACATATAACGGACAAATTAACTTCATATATATTGAAAGAATAATGGTTCTGGTGTTGTTTTTGGTAATTAAAGAAAATTCCTTATTTTTGATGGCGGGCATGATAACTCCTCACTGGAACATCGGAATTCACAAATTTTAACGTTGTTAGAAGGAGTACATGTCTGGCTCACGCGTGACTGAGCTCAAAAAATGTACAAAATGACGAACCATTGATTTTTGTTTTTTTTTTTTTATTCGAAAATGCGTTTAAAGTTTGATAAGTTCTCTTTCCGTCACTTGATGCTAACACAAAAAATGAGCTATATCTTCAGGAGTTATTCAGATTTTCACTTGAAATTTTATAAGGACATTCTTGAATTAGTCTAGGTTCGAATTAAGTAAAAAAATGATTTTTTTAATCGAAAATGGGGAGTTCCCCTTTATTCATAGTAATTTCGTTATAGTTTTCGAATGAGTTAAGCTTTTGTAATTATTTTTATAACCGGATGCAAATGTACCCGGATATTGTTTGTAGGGTTAAGTCGGCTCACATATAGATACAGATCACATATTTAATTTCATGTCAATGGACCTTCAAAAATACGACGGCTGTTAGGATGCATCTCTTGAGTATACCCAAAGTGGTAAAGGGTATCATATAGAGTCGGCCGCGTCCTAGTTTACTATTTTCCTTTTTGGTTTAATTATACTTCTTAAATACCAACAGTCGTATAAATGTGAATTTTTTTGGAAGGTTTACTGATCCTACAAGGGAGGATTTGTAAATTATATTTCTAAATTATCATTGCTTCTGCAAACAAGGTTTTTTTTTGGTCCAATCATTGTTTTTATAAAAGGGTATTGTTAATATGAATCACCATATGAGTTATGATTGTTGAAGAATAGTTTTCAATGTGCTTTAAAGAATCATATCGTTTAATTTAAACTAATTTAAAATCATTATACCCTACACAACTATGTTGTCAGCGTATTATAGCTTTGTGCAGCCCCAAGAGTTTGTAACGCCGCGAAATATTGGTCCTAGGACCCACCTTTAAGTATACTGGTCGTCATATCTCGACTAGCTGAGTTGATCTAGACATGTGTGTCCGTCTGTCCATTATATTTTGTAAACACGATACAGGCCACAGTAGTGAACCAATCTTCACGAAATTGTGCATGTATGAAGGGCTTGGCCCAATGAAAACCCCTATAGTTTTTGGTAAAGATCGGCTAATATTTAGGAGATGAAATGGAAATGGTCGCTCAAGAGGCCGCAATTATGGGCCAAACATCTCGAATTTTTATATGGAGAAGGGGATTGGGCCAAAGAACAAGTATGCCTGTTATTATAAAGATTGGTCAATATAGTCAAATTGCCCCTGATTTTTGTGTGAAAAATTACAAAATTTGTATTCTATAGCTCCTGAAGGACATAGACCCGAGAAGTTGATAATATATCCAAGAGGAGTGGTTGGCCTTTAATTGATACCAATTTTTTGTCGTATGTACTCGGATGTGGCAGTTACATGTAAATATTTACAGGTGCTTACGTATTCAGTTATTATTTAGTAACCCATAACCCCACTAGAGGGCAAAAATATAGCGCTGATCCCTTTGAAATTTTCCATGAAGATCCAGGTATGGTCAAGGACCGCGCCTTTAATTTTCCGTTATGATCAGATACTCACATTGTGTGTTTTTTTTCGAGTCGATCTATAGAATACAATTGAAAGCCGAACATCACAACACAACCCACGGTGAAGGGAATCTGGACAAGTAATAAAAGAGCTGTACAGATTACAAAAAAAAAGATTACAAAGATAAATAACACAATAAGGGCGGATTTTTAAGGAATGATTTTTTAATGGTTTTTTTAAAGACCATTGGGACTATACACGTATATTTAAAAACCAGTGAGCGGAGCAGTATAGTCGGACGGGGCCGACCATACGATACCCTACACAACTACCACGAATTCGTAATATTTCGTGATGTTTGCCCCCTCTTATCCGATTAGAGGTCAACAACACCTCTTCCTTACTTTTTTCGAATATTCAGTACAGTCCTTCTAATTACTTGTCCAGATTACCTTCACGGTGGGTTGTGTTGTGATTTTCGGATTATTCTCGACTCGAAAACACACAAAAAATTAAGTTTTCGGTCCATTTCATCCCAAAATTTTAATCTGATCATCACCGAAAATTGTAGGCGTTGTTCTTGACCATAACTGGAACTTCATGAAAAATTTCAAAGCCATCAGCGCGATATTTCCCCCTCTAATGTGTTAATGGGTTACTAAATAATATCTGAATACGTAAGCACCTGTAAATATTTGACTGTAACTCCCACATCTGAGTAGATACATCACTATATTTGGTATCAATTTAAAGGCCAACCACTCCTCTTGGATATGCTATCAACTCCTCGGGTCTACATCCTCCAGGAATAAATATATATGCCATAGAATACAAATTTTGTCATTTTTCACACAAAAGTCAGGGTCCATTTGACCCGCTAAATATTGACCGATCTTTATCAAAACATGCATGCTTATTCTCTGGCCCGATCCCCTTCTCCATGCAAAAATTCGCAGTGTTTGGGCCATAATTGCGGCCTCTGGAGCGACCAGAAAAACCGACAAAAATAATGTTTTTGGTCCATTTCATCCCCTAAATATTAACCGATCATTTCCAAAAACAATAGGGATCTTCATTGGCCAGAACCCATCATACATGCAAAATTTCGTGAAGATTGGTCCATAACTTTGGCCTGTATTGTGTTAAGAAATTATAATGGACAGACGGACGGACGGACACACATGTCTAGATCGATTCAGCTAGTCGAGATATGACGATCGGTATACTTAAAGGTAAGTCTAGGACCAATATTTCGCGGCGTTACAAACATTTGGGGCTGCACAAAGCTATAATACCCTGACAACATAGTTGTGTAGGGTATAAAAACAACAGATAGATGTTCTTTACACTCGATTCTTAAAGAATTTTTAAAAGGTCATCAGGCTTATTAGCGAATATTTGTATACCCTTCACCACAAGGTGACATACATATTCGATTAAAATTATCAGTACAAGTCCAATGTTTTGACATATCTCTTTATAAAGATCCAGCTTCATTTTTGGTAAGGGTCTACGCGCATTTTTGAAGCGACGTGACAGAAACTTTACATTCCGCGATTATAAGGTTTTTCCAATTTTTTATGAATAATCAGCCATATATGTATATGGTAATTTCAAAGAATATTTTGGAAAAAAATTATTGATCATATAAGTAAGTATTCTTAGAGCGTCTTTACAAGAGACAATTTCGAAGGAATAATTGTAAACCGCAGCCTTATATGACTAATATAATAAATGTATATTATTATATATATCATAAATGTATACTTAATGGACAATTTGAATGTTTATATATTATTTTGAGAATATTCAATGTATATATTTAACGATTATTTTTGAAGGACTATCAGGTTAAGAATTGTTTAGAATTTATTTTTAAGGCAAATATTTATTTGAGTATTGTCTTATCTTATAAGCCTATATAAATAAATATAAGCCTATATAAATAAATATTATTTTTCCAGTATTAAAAAAATTGTTTGTATGCCTATAAACAACATAATTTTCAGCTATAAGTACATACATACAATCCTCATGTTACTTGAAATACTAGTAAAATCGGGATTGTATGTATTTCTTTGGAATAAACATTGCTTTAATATATACATACATATAAAAGCATGATATATAATATTTAACAAAAATCCCCACGCATTAATACAGTCAGTAATTTTTATTTTTTTTTTTTTTTAATTTTATTTAATAATTTAAATTTAACTTAGGAAGCAATAGCGCCAGCAACAAGAGATCCAACCTCAACGACTTTTTTGGCGGTACTGACATGGTCAGCTACCTTCTCGACATGTTTGACGGCTTTGTGCTGTAAATGAATAGTGTTATAATTCGTATATATCTAAGGTCTTCTGACAACTTACCAGTTCATGTCCCAAATGGAAGTGAGCTTCGGTGACTTGTTGACCCAACAGGCACAAAACCAATAGGGCCAAGAAAGCAAAATATTTGTTGAAATTCATTGTGAGATATTAACCAAATTCAAAAAACTGAATAATGATTTCAAACAATTGTCTCTTTGTTTATATAGAAAAATTGTAGTAATTACAATGACAGTTTCTTATGTTTATTTTTTATACAACAATTTATCAAAGTATAATTAAAGTATTAATAAGACCAATCATTTGTATCTTAAGCGATTTTTTCATCTTTTTGATAAACCAAAAAAAAAAATCGTTACCACTACAAAATAATTAAAAAGGAAGGGACAATTGTTTCCAAAAAATCAATTCGTGTAATCAAATTCTTTTAATAATTAACTCTGATAACATTTGGGAATATGAAACTATTGTATTTTTGAATTGATAAGGAAATGCGAGGGATGATAATGTAAAATTTGATAACAACAGAATAGTAAATGCGTAAACGTGATTTAAAAAAGGTATCGAACGAGAGTTGATTAGAGCAAATGTTGATCAAAATTTGAAAAATATATCCAAAGCGCAGTAATATGTCATTTAAGGGGACCCCCCCATTCTCGGGGTCAACATTTTTGTTGATATAATTCGAATCTATACTGATTAAAGAATGTCTCTACAAAATTTCAAGTGAAAATCTCAAGAACTCTTGAAGATATAGCCGATTTATTGTGTCAGCATCAAGTGACGGCTGAAGGGCTTCTCAAACTTTAAACGCGTTTTTCTCTAAACATTTTTTTGCGAATGGCGGGCACGATAACTCAAAAACTAATAATCCAATCGGTTCCAAATTTTGCAACGTTTCTCTGGGAGTGTATAGCTCTCGTATGAACTAGGATAAAGCCAATCAGTGAAGATCTTCCTTATTTTTTAACTTGGTTTTTGGTAAAAAATCGGCAATTTTCCAAAAATATTTTTTCAAAGGTCCGCCATTTTGTTAATTTTAGAGCGAAGTCAATAATCCTAGTTCATACGAGAGCCAGACATGTACTCTTTCTAACACCGTTGGAATTTTCGGATTCCGAAGTTCCAGTGAGGAGTTATCATGCCCGCCATAAAAAATGACTTTTCTTTAATTACAAAAAACAACAACAAAACAACAACAAAAATTTTTTGTAAATTATTTTTCTTCTCTTTTAAATCTTCAAATATATTTGTGCAAAGTTACAAACCTTAACAAGCATTTGTATTCATTTACCAGCCCATTGAAAATCTTGAAAAATTAAAATCCCTTAAGGGAAACCCACCCATTTTCCATTTTTTTATTTCTAAGATTTTAAATGGGTAAATCAATACCAATGCTTGTTAAGGTATGTAACTTTGCACATACATATATATTTGAAGATTTAAAAAGGAAAAAAAATAATTTACAAAAAAATTTTTTTTTTTTTTTTTTTGATTAAACATAAGTCCTTATTTTTTGATGGCAGGCATCATAACTCCTTACTAGAACATCGGAATCCGAAAATTCAAGGATTATTGACTTCGTACAACAATTGACAAAATGGCGGAACTTTGAATTTTTTTTGGAAAATCGTATATTTTTCACCACAAACTAAGTTAAAAATAAGGGAGATCTTCACTGATTGGCTTTATCCTAGATCATAAAGTTTAAGAAGCCCTCTTGCTGTCACTTGATGCTAACTCAATAAATTTTAAAAAAATTGTAGGGACATTCTGGAATTAGTGTAGGTTCGAACTAAATCAAAATACAAAATTAATTTTTTTTGTAGCCGAGAATGGGGGTGGGATTATTGAAATGTGACAACCGATATCAATAAAATAAAGTTATGGTTGATAGTACACATCTTCGATTAAAACCGTATGCAAAAACAACATCATATATCTTGGAGCATCATTGGTCCTATAAGCGTGGATTTTTAATGATTTTTTAAAGGATCGCTAATCCTATTATTAACCATGAATATATTTAAAAAAGTTCTTACAGACCGAATTTGATTGATAGAAAATATTTTTCGATCTGTACGATGATTATTCTAATAAGTGTGAAAATAAGCGTGAAAAATTTTTTTTAAACAGAAGTCCTTCAACCTTCGATTTTTTATGTTATGTGTTTTAAAGATAATTAGCTTCTCTTAAAATACCCAATTATCAACAATGAGAATAGAAAATTTGCCATATATACGCAAATTAGAGATAATATTTTAGAAATAAATATAGTTTTCCAAAAACTCGGAATAAGATCGGTATAAACCTAAAATGAGTTTTCATATTTTTAAAATTTTTGACATTGAAGCTGCTTTAAAGTTTTGGTCTGTTGTGAGATTTATAATAAAAATTTATGGCGAACAACATGGAATACTATATTCTGCAAAATAGGACCGAAAAGACCCCTTTAGATATTAGACCAAAATATTCCTCACATATCAATAATATTGACAAAGACACCATATACCACAAATTCAAGAATTTCGTGAAATCTTAATACGAATATTTTCCAATTTCTTTGAAATGAGCCTTTTTAGGTTACCTTTAGACATAACTTTCCAAATACCGTTACATTTGTCTTCCATTTTAGCCCCTCTATGGAAAAGAATATTTTACAGGAATTACAAAAAAATTTTTTATTTAATAATATTGTTTGCTTATATATAGCCTATTTTTCAGACCATCAATATGGTCTTGGTGCTCTATATGCTCTCCATAAATACGCGTGGATCTAAATAACATAATTTTAAAGGAAAGTCCCTTAACCGTAGAGTTTTATGTTGTAAACCCTTCATCACACTGTTGTACTGGGTACCATGTCTTTGTGCATATGTTTATAACAGGCAAAGGAAACGAGATAGACGAGATAGTTCCTTTTGAGAATATGCACAAAGTCCCTATATTTCTTTCGGTTAGCACGAAATTTGCATTGCGTACTGAACTGAGTCTGGAATGATGTGTGCTAAGTTTCCTGAAAATCGGTTCAGATTTAGATACAGCTCCAATATATATTTTCGTCTGATTTTATGTAGGTGGTGCCCGAAAGTCCCTGTATATCCTTCGATTTGCACGAAATTTGGCACAGCGTACCGAATTAAGTCTGGAATGATGTGTGTTAAGTTTCCTGAAAATCGGTACAGATTTATATATTTTCATCAGATTTTATGAAAATGATGCACCAAACTCCTAAAGTTTGTCTTATTGACACGGAATGTTTCTACAAAATTTTGCACAACGTATCCAACTTGAGTCTAGAATGACGTTCTTGTGTTTTCTTGAAATTGGTGCAGATGCAGACAAAGCTTCCATATATATTGTCACATGTAGATAATCAATGTACCTACCTTCGAAAAGGCGACGTCTGTTAGAATGCATATGTGGAATAAATACGACTTTATTACTTCCTTAATGTTTTTTTTTTTTTTTTTTTTTTGGAAGACAGTTATCTGCTCTAAAATCGAGGACTTTAAAATATGTTCCAGAAATTTTTGCATTTTTTTCATTGGAGAATTATTCTTATAAACTTGAATTTTTAAAAATTCTTATAATATATACGTGGACTATTGGTACTAAAAGAGTTTATTTCCATTGTTTTTTACGCCAGAATTAAATATACATCATTTGGAGGACCATTATCCCAATATGTGCACATGTTTACGGACTATTTGTATATTTTAAGGATTATTTTTCAAGGACGATCTATCTTATAAGTCTATAGATATAAAGATTATTTTTCGGGAATTTTAAAAAAAGTGTGTTTGGACATAAACAGCCTATTACTTTAAATAATATTTTAAGCCAATATATAATAAATTTTTCAGAGCATCATAAACGTGGATTTTTAAGAAATACGTTAAACACAACTCTTTATGGGTTGGCTGTTACAGCATATTTCGAAGGACAATTTGCACGCTATTTCACTTTGATTTTTGGTGAATCTTTATTGAATATGAGCCACCATCTCAACGCAAATTTTAAAATAATATCTATAGAATGGTGATGTTATATATAAACGCAATTTTATACGAAACATTTTGGCGAAACATTTTTAATATAATTTTCCTCAAAGGCCGATGGAAGCTTTTTCATGTTTAAGAAACCATCAAACAGTAATATACTCATTTTCATTTGCGTATTTTTTTATTTAATTTCCTAATACAATTTAAGCTGCAATAGCACCAGCAACAGCAGATCCAACTGCAATCACTTTTTTGGCGGTACTGACATGCTCAGCTACTTTCTCGACATGTTTGATACCCTTGTGCTGTAAATATAATATGTTATGCTATAGCTCGTATGTGATCCGTATCTTCTGAAAACTTACCACTTCATGTCCAAAATGGCCCAAGAAATGAGCTTCTGTGGCTTGTTGACCCAACAGGCACAAAACCAATAGGGCCAAGAAAGCAAAATATTTGTTGAAGTTCATTGTGCGATATTCAAGAAATTCACAAAACTGAATAATGATTTCTAACCACTTTCTTTTTGTTTATATAGAAAAATTGCAGTAATTACAAATGTTTTTTTTCTTTTTGTTCAAAACGATTTATCAAAGTAGAATTAAAATATTAAGAAAAACTATTAATTGTATCATAGGCGGTTTTTATATTTTTTCTTTGGTTTGATAAGCATACAAATGATTAGAGAAGGTACAAATGTTTTCAATAAATGAATTCGTGTGAAAAAATTAATTAAAAATTAGCCCTGATAACATTTAGGAATCTGAATTTTTTGTATTTTGAATTGATAAGGAATTGCGTGGGGTAATTGTGTAAAATTTGATAATTTCAAATTGCAAATACGTGAACGTGACTTTAAAAAAAATGTATGGGACGAGAGTTAATTTGAGGGAATGGGTACCCGAATTTCAAAATTATATCAAAACGCATTAATATGTCACTTACATGGACATATCAATAAACCTCTCAAGTTATAGTTAAGAGTATAACTTGACAGGTTTATGAATATCGGTTGTTATATTTTAATATATCAATTTAATATCCACAATTTCAATTAGAAATCTATGCAAAAACAATATCATTACGACGTAATATCGAATCAGGAAAACTAATATTTTGTTAATTTTCGAATCATAACAATTGCGTATTCGTAGCAGACAAGGGTTGCTGCCCCTCTGTCTCTCACCATGCAACATTTTCGCAATCACAATGTTTTAACCTTTTGTTAACGATGTCTGTCATAAAAAATCGAAGGTAATAAAATTTACGACATAAAATATTGCTATTATATGTTTCCTACTGCATACATTTAATACTACTACCGCTTCTATTATTTTTTACGATAAAAAAACAACACCAAAAAAAAAAACAAAAAAACTATGGACCTAGTGTTGCTATTGTTTTTCGCTTTTCTTTTCTCGTTTTATTTATTTAGCAATGAATATGCATTTGATTTTTGGATAATGAATGTTTTATTGATGCCTTTATCGGCGACATCTTTGACAGAAACGTCGTCATCATCATCGTGGAAGCAACAATAACCCTGAGAAGGTACGTCATATTCATCCTTCAAATCTTTAGCGAAGATCATCATTATTGGCATTGTTGCCTTATTGTTTTGGTGGAGGGGTTGAATGTTTATCCTTCCATCTTGTGGGGTGGGGGAAAACATTTTCCTATGCTCTCTCCTCTCTCTATCTCTGTTCGTGACATTTAACCAAACATTTTGTACTCGTTGTTTTTATGGCCTTTTGTGGGTCATGTCATGTTAAAAGGTTTTCCAAGTGACTCTATTGACACTTTATATTATTCGTGTGGATTTTCTCTCCTACTCCTGCTCCTGCTTGTGTGAATTCCCGGTGACTTTTGATTTCCGTTTCGTCAATCCAATGGCCTTATTTTTTATAGTCGCACATTTTTTACAACTTATTTTTTTACGACAATTCAGTTTGTTATTCGTTTCGACGCAGTAGTTGCGTCTGTCTCGTGGTGAATATATTTTTATGATTGATTTGCATTGCAAATCTAACCGAGAGAAGTGAGAAAAACAACAACGAACAGGAAGAAATTACAAGCATTTCACTCACTAAGTGTCGGAGCGCATAATCACGGTGGGAATGTTTTTATGCAAAAATGTCGTGAAAATTATTGCAAGCATCATAAAATTCGCCATATAAATAAACAGAAATAAAAAGAAATACATGAAATCATAGATTTATTATTGCCGATAAAATTTCATTTATTAAGCAATATTTTTTTTTTTTTTGCTTTTAAATATTCGTCATTGCTGAAGGCCGTATTTTAGTGCCTAATATTTTTAATGGAAAAGGGATTGTGCTCCGTTTGGTGAAAATATGGTTTGTTTATTATTTCAAATTTGATAAATCGATTATTGTATGTAGGCATGGGATTCAGATCGATGCACTTGGGGTGACATATCTAACACTAGAAAGACTGGAATTTTGTATATACCTAAATCGCCTAAAATCAGTCAAAATGATGATATGGTTATTAAACGTAGTTCTATGTGACACCAAAAGTCACCAAATTTTAAAAAGCTGTGACATAATTTACACAATTGTTTTTGTACTTGAAATGACCGCTTTCGGCAATCTAGTGTTAACATGAGGAGTGGAAATTTCAATTCCTTTCGAATTTGGCAGTAAATTAAGTAAGAAACAACCATTTTTTTTTTTTTTTTTTTTTTGAAAATTAGTCTACAAGGATCTGATCTGGATGTAGAAACTCAATATATATGGGCAATATTGCTAAATATACCCTTCATCATACTGTGTGTGGTACAGGGTATTATGTCTTTGTGCATATGTTTGTAACAGGCAAAAGGAAACGAGATAGACGCAGGGTTCCTTTTGAGAATATGCATAGAATCACTTTCTGAGTCGATTTATGCATGTCCGTCCGTCTGTCTGTCCATGTTAAATTGTAAACAAAGAACAGGTCGCATTTGTGATCCGAATTGGATGAAATTTGGCACAGCTCATTTATTTGGTTCAAGGACGAAAAATGGGTTCAGATTTAGATATAGCTCCCATATATATTTCCGTCCGATTTTAATCGTGCACCAGAGTACCTATATATCTTTCGATTTGCACGAAAATTTGGCATAGCGTACTGAATTAAGTCTAGAATGATGCTTGTTAAGTTTCGTACGAATCGGTTCAGATTTAGATATAGTTCCCATATATATTTTTTGCCAATTTAATGTAAATGGTGTACTAAAGACTCTGTATATCTCTCAATTAGGACGAAATTTGGCACAGCGTACTGAATTAAATATAGAATAAGATGTGTTATGTTCCGTGAAAATCGGTTCAGATTTGGATATAGCTCCTATATATATTTTTTCCGATTTTAGGTAAGTGATGCACCAAGGTCCCAAAATATGACCGATAGGCACAAGAAGTACTGAAGTTAATATAACCTAACTCGGGGAATGTTTCATTGAAATCTGTTCAGATTTAGATATAGCTCTCATATATAGTTTCGTCCGATTTTAATTTAATGATGCACCAAAGACCCAATGTTAAGCCGATTTGCACAAAATTTTACACAACGTACTGAAGTTAGTGTAGTCCAACGTGTGTCAAGTTTTGTTAAGAATCAGTTCAGATTTAGATATAGCTCCTATATATATTCTCGTCCGAATTTAAGTCAATCATGCACCAAGGACCCAAGATATGGCCGATATGCACAAAACTTGCTAACATGTAACAAGTTTCGTTGAAATCGGTTTAGATATAGCTTTAAGTAAATGGTGCCTCATTTTTGTTAGGTTGAAGCGAAATTCTGCCCAACGTACAACATTGAGGAATTGCTTTTTGTAGAAATTCAGACAAAGCCCATATATTCGACCCACTTCATGTTTATTGAGTCTCAACTTTTCAACGAGTGTCCGATTGAGATTTGCTTTAAATCGATTTACATAATTTTGTCTCTTTCTCTATTTATCCAAATGAAGAATTTATTATTACATAATGACATGTTTATGGATTGATCCAAGTCGGTTCACATTTGAATATCGATCACATATTTTAGTTCATTCAATTTCATGTCAATGGTCCTTCGAAAATGCGACGTCCGTTAGAATGCATCAGTTGAATATACCCAAAGTGGTGAAGAGTCAGCTCCGTCCGGCTCTACTAGTTTTCCTTACTGGTTTTTAACATAGCTGAAGCCGAGATTCACATTTTCGTAACTTGGGAAGTAATAAAGTATATGAGAAAAATTTAAAAGTTTTGTCGTTGCAAACTTTCATGATATTGACCTCCAAAGTATATTTTCGTGGAAGTAGTGGCAACTTTAATGTAAAAAAATGGGCAAAAACAGGATGAGGTTTGAAAGCTTACTGTTACTTTGGAAGGACAATGTTATTAAACCCTGACCCTAAAACATTCCATGAAACCCCAAAATAAGTAATTACACTCAATTCGGGATTCGGATGTATTGGACTATCTACCCAATGATAGTCCAATACATCTGATTGAAGCCAATTCGGCTGGATTACGGAAATATTCGGAAGCAAGACTTACTACCGAATGAGAAATCAAAATATCAGATTGATATCAGATATCAGATTCAGTTGAAAAATGTGTCCAAACTTCTCAAAATACCGAACAATGGGTGTTTCCGTTATATGGGGGCTACCCCAAACAGTAGCCCAATATTGATAATTATTGGTATGAAAAAATACCCATACTCCCAAAAAACATCGAATTATGGTATACCGCTGTTAATTTTTTTCCACAATGAAAACTTAAAATATGAAATTTCAGCCAATTTGTGTGAAAACCCTGCCACAAATCATCCAAAATACCGAACATCCTAGGAGTAGCAGCAATACATGTGCGTAATTTCAAAGCTCTGTCTCGGCATAAATCGACTTATAATTTTATTTAAATAAAGAAAATTCTTTTTGGGTGAATATCTCGAGGTGTTGCAAACGGAATGACAATTTTAATATTATGCACCTAATCCATAAACCTATTCGACTGATTCTATTGCTCAGTCAAAATAAAATATATGTAATCCACACCAGTTTCCACTTTTAAAAATAATTCATTTTTTTGGTGGATCGATGTCATAAGTTTTTTAGTAATTTCGGCGAAAATGTTCAATCATTACCCCACTATTACTGATTTGAGGGGATCATAGATCGGGTGAATTATGTGAATGATCCAATTGGTTTGGAGTGGTTACGCAGTCATGCCTTGCTGAAAGGACCAAATTTTATCCAAGCCCAATTGGGACCTAGGACATTTAAAATACGTAAATCTGGTAAAGTTTTTTTTGGTTTATAATCGACTAATTAATATTACAGCTAATAAAATTTATCTGTGTGAGAGTAAATGAGAATTCACCATATGAAGCGACTTTTGCAAAGAAAAGCCAGGGAACAGGTGTCTAAGCAACATTGAATCTGGGGCGCCAGCATTAGTCTAAAGCCCTTTTTACTCACCGAGAAGCATACGGTAAAAGTAAATACCCCACTCTAAGAAACCCAAATACCAAATTACAACCGCATTGGTTGGAAAACAGTCATCCATATCTTTGGTCAATTTGATATAAACAATATATTACATCAAAACAATTTTTTTTAAATATAGTATGATTAAAAAATAATAGAGTAACTTCTGGTATTGTGGACCTTGCGTCAAATGTGGACCACCCCCCATATCTAAGAAAATGCTTGAAATATGCCAATGCCACCTTGATAAATGTTTTCCTAATTAGTGAAAACAAACATCAAACTTGGTTTTTAATAAATAATTGCAATGTTGAAAATTTAGTAGGTGAAAATGTAGCTCTGATTGTAAAAGTGTGATTTGAAATTTTTTTAGCACAATAGTCGAACGATTTTGTAAAATAGTCGAACATTTTGTTTTTCTCGAATATAAAGAGGTTATGTGGTTTTCTTGCTTTCTTTAACAAAAATACACGCTTATCTGTAATTACTTTCGGTTAGTTTTAAATTTTTATTCATTTTTGAAGCCGATAATTATTTTTAAATAAAAATATTCAATGTCGGGTAATGTGGACCCCTATAAAAAGTGGGACATTTTCATGAGGACGAGTTCGAAATAAGGGCACATTTAATATGCGAGGAGGTATTCTATCCTCTGAAAACTCGATATCCGAAATTATAGGTGCCTCGGTTGGATAATGAAGCAAGGACCTTCAAAATACCGCAAATGGGGTGGTACCCTTAAATGGGAGCAATTCCAAAACATGAACCCATATATTTTTGCATTCATTGTTACCCGAGAGCGCAATAAATTGAAATTTATCACAATTAATCCACAACCTACCTTTAACTTACTGATCCTCATTACCCACACATACTGGTCCACATTACCCGCCAAGTTATTTTTATTTGCAGTTTAGAGTTTTTTGAAATATAATGCAATAACATTTTTATGGACAAATATATATAATTTTTGACCTGGAATATAATTACCCAACAAATCTACCATGCTGTGAAAACAATTTGTTTTTATTTTTTACCGTCGTTACGCCTACAATATCAAAAAAAGAAAATGGTGGTCCACATTACCCGAAGTTACTCTAATATATACAACCTCCCACCCCTAAAATAGGCACCAAATTGCTGAATATATTTTTAATTATAGCTTTTCAAAAAAAAAAATTAAAATGCTTTCATATACATATCTCATATGGCAAATTATTTACAACAAAACGCTGTTGTTGTTATCATTCTAATGTATACATTTTGCAAACCATGCTGTTTGCTTGCAAACGTTGAACAATAGAACAAACAATTTGTTAAAAAGCAATATAAAACTATTAATAGAAACAATAAAAGTAAACTATTATAGAAAAATACTATCGTATCTAACCTGGCTTAGATATAAATGAGACATTTGGCAATCCACCATCACAAGGCAGCGTGGCCGAGCGGTCTAAGGCGCTGGTTTTAGGCACCAGTCCGAAAGGGCGTGGGTTCGAATCCCACCGCTGTCACAAATATTTTATCGCATATGTATAAAATTTGTAAAAATTGTAACTTTAGTAATGTACCACTTAATGGAAGTTATTATTCATATTTATTTTGTTACGTCCAACATAAAATATTCTTCGATAAATTGCCATATTTGACGTCAATCATAATCCTAAAGAAAACCAATATATAACCAAAATTTAAATTCTCAGAACTCAAAAGTATCAAATATGGCTCGGGTGGATTCCACAAGATCAATACTAGATCATAACAATTCTATCCAGGTTTATGTTGATGCATTTCGATTGCCAATATACTTGGTATTTTTAGGGTTCCTGGACACCAATATTATAAGGAAATCCAACTTTTATTTTTTTTTTTTAATTTTACAAAATATTTTTTAATTTTACAAAATATTGAATATAATTTACTATTCCTTGTGGCTTATGGGTTGCAAATATGTTTGGAAAACATAGTCGACATAGGTATACTTTTTTGCTATGTTCCATATATCAAGATCTCAAGATCCCGCTTAGGACCAAATAGTTGCCACCGTCGTAATAACCGACAATTTAACTCGTTTTATATATAAAAATGTACATTTTATACACATACAATAATTTTTTATTAAAAATATAATAAAATATTTTCATTTTCAAAATCTGGTCGCCTTACAGATTTTCAACGGACAACGATTGCTTCTTACACGACTTGTTTATTGGACTCAGTGACTAAGGAAGATTTTTCTACAGAAAAAATCAAACCTCAGCGTCTAAGGATGATTCCTTTATAGAAAACCAGTAAGTAAAGTTCGAAAGTCGGACGGAACCGACTATATGGAGCTATATATAAACACCATTTGTTTTTTGTTATCACTATATTCAATTTAATACCCATGCCAAATTTCGTGTAACCACCATTTACATAAAATCGAACGAAAATATACATAAGACCTATATCAAAATCTGAACCGATTTCTACATTATTCTTTTTCTCAATAGTAATCGCTATGCAAAATTTTACGACTATATATAAGGGAGCTATATCTAAATCAGAACCGATTCGAACAAATTCCAATCGGACAAATATTGGGAGTTTGGTGCATCATTCACATAAAATCGGACGGCCATATATATGGAAGCTATGTCTAAATCTGAACCGATTCTAACAGAACTCCACACACATAAGCATTGACATGATTCAGTGCGCTGTGCAAAATTTTGTGCCAATCGGACACATATTGGGAGTTTGGTGCATCATTTTCATAAATCTGAACCGATTTTCCCAAATTTAATAGGGTTCGTCCTTGGGCCAAATAAGTGGACTGTGCCAAATTTCATCCAAATCGGATCATAAATGCGACTTGTACTTTGTTAACAAAAATGCATGGACGAACGGACAGACGGACATGCGTAAATCGACTCAAAAAGTGGTTCTATGCATATTATCAAAAGGAACCATGGGTCTACCTCGAAAAGTGGTTCTATGCATATTATCAAAAGGAACCATGGGTCTACCTCGATTCCTTTTGCCTGTTACAAAAATATGCACAAAGACATAAAACCCTGTACCACAATGTGGTGAACATTTATTCACCCGAGAACATAAAACTTCTCCACTAAGTCGGATTTCAAATTATATGAACTATTGCGAAAGGCAGTTTGGCTTTTCGATTCTTTTTCGGAAATAAAAGGACTTTCCACAACAGTATGTCAGTTTATGAAACTAACTTATATTCGAGAAATCTCTGATATATTCATGGAATATTATTTTCGAAATCATTTTCTGTGATAAAGTATTTTCATAATCACTGTTTTATATTTTTATTATCTTTGCAATTTCAGTTTTGGTCACCAGTGTATATGAAAAGACCACATCGTGCTGGAGGATAAAAAGGTTCGGCCCGGACGAACTTAAGGTCTTCTTACTTGTTTTTATTGTGGTTATTTTTACAAGTCAGTTGATTATTACGTTTAAAAATAATTAATTAAATACAAATTAATATAAAATACTTCTAATTCGACTAATTTTTGAATCCTGACTTCAAGAACAAGAAAATATAGTTCGACATTTACGTGTATCACAAATTTTTTGTCAGCTATTTTACTAAAATGCAGAGATGGTCCGTCAGAAACATTGACGTACATGACATACATTTCCGACCATTAGATTTTTGACTAAATAGCTATTTAAATCATTCAATTCAAAATTACTCAAATCGATAAACATTTTCAAAGTTTTCTTCTCAATAAAGTTTAAATTTTTTATCATTTCTAGTAGGAAATAGTCAGATGTACGTAAATATATATATATATATATTCTTGAAAATAACTGTATATGGTGATAATATTGAAATAACTGACGTTTACTACATGTATTACATTTTATACAATAATATGACGTTTTCGAAATTTACATTTTGATGACAGCCGAAACATTTAAATTCGTCACACGGACCATCCCTGCTAAAATGGAACTGGGAAACCGTCTCCTGGATTAAATACCTCTTTGGTAAATACTGGACAGTGGTCAAAATATATTCATAAAATATGTCCCATGTTGCGCTCTAGCCCAGGTTCATCCCTTAACATTTTTGGTTGCAGTCGGAGTCTAGCCAACAACTACACGCTTCTACGCCCTTCTAGGAACATGAAACATTCCCATGACTTTACTGTTCCGTATATTACAATTTTCGCTTTTGTAGTTTGTATCTTTATTTATTCAAATGTTTGTTTTTAATGGGTATATTTGAGATAGTTTTATCTTATAAGCATATTTAGACACTGTTCTTTTATTCTTCTCAGCATCTAATGACCAACCACACTATGAATTCACATTTTAATAATCATTACATTTAAAATGAAAACAATAACAAGCTTTCATAACCACGTGGTTTTCATTCAGTTCACAAATTTCATTCAACCCCTAAAAGTATACTACAACACGATATGTACTACACTCCACACTCAATGAAAAAGCCAAAGCTTTTCATTGTTTTGTTAGCTTTTTGGTTAGGCATTTAACATTTCTGTTAGTTTACTGTTAAGCGTTAACATCGCACAAATGTTCTCAGCTTTTGCAAACAATGACTCATGGCCACAGACAAGTAACAACAAAATATTCATGTTTTTTAGCTAATATAAATACAGAAATGTGCATGTAATATATATTTTAACAATAGAATTACGTGAGTAAATAAGTTTTATTGTCAAATTCAATGTGGGTTGATAAATGTTCTAAGTGTGTAACTTGAACTGCGACATTTGACAAGAAGAGGGCAACAGGCAGCGTGGCCGAGCGGTCTAAGGCGCTGGTTTTAGGCACCAGTCCGAAAGGGCGTGGGTTCGAATCCCACCGCTGTCACAAACTTTTTGTTGACAAATTTTATTTTTTATTCTTTAATATGAATGTAATAGGTGTAAATAAATATAATAATAACACCCAAGGGGTTAAATTATATTTTTGTATATATAGCCAAATAAACTTTAGGACTCGACAATCATAGAATTTTTGAAGTAGGCTTTTTGGGAAGGTCTTGGCTTTTATTTTTTAAGGGTTTATCTAAGAATATTTTTTAGAGGTTTACTCTTGATTTTGAATCGTGTTTTTTGGCGTTTGATTTAAGTGTAAATCTTATTAAAAACATTTTAAGATTATGGGTTAAATGGCATCTTCACAGTTTAAGCATCGATTTTGTATAAAAAAAAAATAAAAAAAATAGGAACAGTTAGGCCTGGATTTTTAATGAATGAAGGCAAGAAAAAACTCAAAAAAAAAAAATGACATCTATAAAAACAAGGTACCAAAATACGGAAAGTAAAATTACAAGATGGGGAATTCGAGTGGGACCTGGGCGAAAGATTCAAATGGAGGTTATATCAAAATATGAATCTTTAAGGAGAATGCTCTTTGAAAAAGTTGTAAAACCACAGAAACACGGAATGCCAATTTTCAGCAACTTCGAAAATGTGCCTAAGATCATCAAAATGTAGACAATGGGTTGGTATAGTTATATGGACCTATACCTATAGCTGGTACGATCAGGAGTGTCGTAATACTACTGATGTGCAAAACGCAGCGTATAGGAAAACCTTGCAGACAGTAGAAACACGTAATGCAATGGAGAATTATCGGGAGAAAAGGAAAGAGGAGAAACGCATTTTCACAAAAAACGACATAAAAAACGTGAGCGTGAGCAAATCGAGATGTACAGGAGTCAAAATGAAGTCCGAAAATTTTACCAACGAGTAAAACACCAAACCGAAGGCTTTGGTGCAGGCACATCCTCCTGTAGAGATGATGAAGGAAACCTGGTGACAAATAAAGACAGCGTGCTGAGGATCTGGAAGGAGCATTTTGATAAATTTCTGGTATCAAATAGTAGCGGCGAAGAGGATACCCCGAACCAATAAGGATGAGGTCAGAATAGCAATCAATCGGCTGAAGAATAATAAAGAAGCAGGTACCGATGGGTTTCAAGCCGAACTATTCAAGACTGGTGGTCAGATGCTGGTCAGGAGCATGCACCAGCTGATTAACACATTTGGCTAGAGGAATGCATGCCCAATGATTGGAACCTCAGCATCCTGTGTCCCGTGCACAAAAAAGGAGACAAGACGATATGTGTCAACTATAAAAGAATAAGTATCTTTCCCACCGCATATAAAGTGCTATCCAGCGTGCTGCATGAACGACTGAAGCCAATGGCTTCATACCTGGAAAATCCACCATTGACCAGATATTCGACTATAAAGCCACATTCGACCGACCTATCCGTTCAGAAGTGTTTAAAGTCATGTCTGCGTTTGGCATTCCTCGAAAATTAATACGGCTATGCAGGATAACTTTAACTGGCACAAGATCAGCAGTTAAAGTCGGAAAGGACCCCCCGAAGCCCTTTAATACCGAACGAGGATTGAGACAAGGTGACCGTTTGTCGTGTGACCCTTATAGCATCCTGCCACTTTTTCCAATATTGACTGCTTAATCCATTATTTTGGACTTTTTTAAAAAACAAAATTGAAGAGCTGACTTTTAGTTTTTTTTTTCTAAGAAAAACATGTTAAAAAGTCGTCAAGTTCAGCCTGACCAAGCAAACACTGAGGCGAACACTTAAAATATATGTAATCGTTCAGGACTTTTATACGTGGCGGGTTCCGCCATAGCATTTATTTTTGGTAGGAAGATTTTTTATACACTTTACGAGTGAGCTTGCTTAAGCATGGTTTTCATGGTAGTTTAGGATTGTCCAAAAATGATTCAAACACATCCTCAGTCCCCAGTAAGTAAGTAGTAAGATGGATTACCTAATAAGAACCCAAAGTACCAAATTATCCCTTAAACACTACAATTTAGAACGTAACGTTATATGGGCGCTATCGTAAAAGGTGGACCAATATTGAGAATTGTATGAGATTTGACACCCAATGAGAATTAAACTACCGTCAATTCGGATGAAAACTGTGTCCACTATTCCCAAACATGGAGGCTATCCTAAAAAATAGACCAACATTAATGGTTTTTGGTACGAAAATGTATTATCCGAAATACCAAATTATAGCCAATTCGGTTGAATAATATCCGAAATACAGAATATTTGGGGGTGCCGTTATATAAGGCTACCACAAAACATTCATCGATATATGCCTTTTCAATAACAAACATCTGAGGAGTAACAGCAATGTGTTTGTAAGAATTCAAAGATCTATCTCCAATATTTCTAGCTCTATCGAGATTTTAACTGACGGGGACATGCATAAATCGACATAGAATTTCATTCTGATCAAACGAAATGACAAATTTAATATACACGCCACCTTGTGGTGGGGGCTATAAACAAGTTGACCGATATAAAACTAATAATATGGTATTGAGGAATGGGGTACTCTGGCATGTAGATTTGCTATGGTAGATGGAGAAGACATAAATCTAGTTAAATTTATCAGATGGAGGTTTTGTAGTGAAGAACTTTTGGTCTTGTACATGGACATTTACAATTTTCAAATTGATTAAGACGGAATGTGGGATTTATTTTTAAAATGAACCACAAAGGAAACCCCACTTAAACTACGATTGACGCGACAAATACTGCGGAATTTACCATATGTTTACAACATAATTATGTCATATATCAAAAAACCTTGTGACAGCGGTGGGATTCGAACCCACGCCCTTTCGGACTGGTGCCTAAAACCAGCGCCTTAGACCGCTCGGCCACGCTGCCTGTTGAGAGCAAGCTCGAGTTCAGTCTGCACAGTGTTTTAAAGTGGATATTTTATTACCTCATATAATCCATGGATATGTAATAAAAAAGGAGGTCAAAGTTCAGCTTAAGGTACTACATACAATGACGACTGCAAAAGAAAAAGTTTATAGGGGAGACTGGGGCACCTTCGGCACTTTTTTTTTAGAGCTCTATATCTCAGAACTTATTCAACATATATACCAACTTTATGGCTGATTGTTGTCCTCTGACACTTAATTATAAAAAATAGTACCAAAAAGATATAAAATAATAGTATTAGTTAAAAAATTGTACAGTTTTGTAAAAAAAGTCAAATTCGCCGAATGTGCCCCAACCCGGGGTAGCTTCGGCATTTGATGGGGCACATTCGGCACCATAGTCATAGCCGGGTAATTGTCATCGCTATCAGTCTGGTTGAAATTCTGATCCTCTAAAAGCTCTATTTGGTTTTAATACGCCACACAATGTTTGAATTATAGGCCTTTATTTTCTAGCGGCGGACGTTTACATCTCAAGGTCGCACACACCATCAGAAATAGGGGTTTTTCTAACGCATTTTCGTCAATACAAGTTTGATCTTATATATGCAATTTCGAGCCATATTAAAGGATTAGTTTTAAAGACAAACTCAAAATCATTTTAAGGAAATAATATTGCACAATCTGTATATGGCCGAATGTGCCCCACTTTAAAATGCCGAATGTACTTTTTTTAGTTTTTTTCATTTTTTCGATCAGATTTGTAAAAACATTATATTTTTAAATATTTTTATTATAATACACATCGTAGTTAACCACTTTTTAATAATATTGTCTTAAAAATTTTAAAAGTTTTATACACGAAATACTTACGAAATGGAAACATCTATAAGAATACAAAAACCGATGTATCTAAATAAGCTTATAGCTAGAAATTTCAAACTTTGTGTCAGTTATTTATTTCGATATTCGATACCTATGTATCGAAACTAGTGATGTATGGTGAGAGCTTCATATCGAAAACGCGATTGCCGAAGGTGCCCCGATGCCGAAGGTGCCCCAGTCTCCCCTACATATTTTCGGACATAAAACACCAAATTAGAATATTCTGAGAATATCGTTATTGAATCCTGAAGTTAAGGGGTTAGGAGGTTATACCGAATTTTAAATATCACAAATCCTTACAAAGAACACATTTTAACCCCACGACCCTAAACAATTCGAAAGCATCCCCGCTTGCTACAAATTATCATTTCACGAAAAATATCCAATTAACACTTAAATAAAATGTCAGAATTCAACATTATCTACTATCTGTTGCCGTTCGCATTGATAATAATAATAATAATGATGATGGCGATGAAGATGTTACTGACACTGACATCTTAACTTCCTTTAACCCTTTTTACTGTTTACCCCTTTACCCTTTACATGTTGGCGGTGTAACATTACATTTGACAAGAACGAGTGCACACTCAAATTTAACGACCATTAAACGGAAACATGTTGATTTCCTTCACAGGCCACAGTCGACCTTTCTTCGCTTTTGGACCTAACTAACCACCCATGGCGTTAATGGTCTTGATGGGCTTTAGGTCTTGATTTGTTAGAAGAAGAAAAAGAGGAAGATTAAAAGGAACAAATCCTCAAGGAAATTAAATAAATTTTAATTTCTCGCTAAAATTACCACCGCCAAAACCACACAAACTACGTAACTAGAGGCTAAACATTTTAAAATTAGAATCAAATCTAATAATTAACCACTATTTTGGTGACAGTGAGGGTTGGGGGGAGGAAATGGCCATTGCACCACAGGCCACCAACCAAATGATGAGGGTTTATCGCGTGTAGGTGAAGTTAAGCGGAAATCTATGTCAAAAGAACACTTTTTGGCGGTACATGATTTTTCTTTGATATTCTCATAATTATTTTTGGCGGATATAGCATAAATTTCTTTAACCACAATCATTGGGAATATAGGCAAGGGTTTCGTTCTGTTTTTCAACATATGTATTTAAAATTTCGACTTTTGTTAAAAAAATGTGAAATATAGCTTTAGCCTTTAAGGGGTTATGAGTACTATTTGATCACAAAAAAATAATTATTATAATTTTTATCAATAATTCTACCAAACTTTATTAAATTTTTTCTTCTGAAATTTCACGTTTTATTTTTTATTGAATGCACGTTGGGTAGAAAATCTCCCCACCAACAATTATCAATATTTGTTTACTCTTGGATGGTGTTGGTTTTTCTATGCCACATAAAATTTTTGTAGTTTTGAATTTCCTATTTTGCTTCTACATTTTTTTCTTATTAATGTCTTGTCTCGTTGTCTGATTGACATCCATGTTAAGGGGACCTCCTCATTCTCGGGGTCAAATATTTTTTTTTGATTTAATTCGAATCTACACTAATTCAAGAATGTCCCTACAAAATTTCAACTGAAAATCTCAAGAACCCTTGAAGATATAGCCGATTTATTGCGTCAGCATCAAGTGACGGCTAAAGGGCTTCTGAAACTTTAAAAGCGTTTTTCTCTTTTGCGAATGGTGGACACGATAACTCAAGAACGAATAACCCAATCGATTTCAAATTTTTACACGTTTCTCTGTGGGTGTATAGCTATTGTATGAACTAGGATAAAGCCAATCGGGGAAGAAATTCCTTATATTTTAAATTAGTTTGTGGTAAAAAAGACGATTTTCCAAAAAAAAAAAAAATCAAAGTTCCGAAATTTTGTTAATTGTTTTGCGAAGTCAATAACAACAATTCATACGAGAGCCAGACATGTACTCTTTCTAACATCGTTGGAATTTTCGGATTCCGATGTTCCAGTGAGGAGTTATCATGCCCGCAATCAAAAATAAGGACTTTTTTGGTCACTAAAATCAACAACAAAATTTTTTTGTAAATTATTTTTCTTCCTTTTTAAATCTTCAAATATATATATGGGCAAAGTTACAAACCTTAACAAGCATTGGTATTCATTTACCACCCCATTTAAAATCTTAAAAATAAAAAAACGAGAAATTAGGGGGGGGGGGTCCCTTAAGTCTCATTTAGAACAATCATCACATATTACAAAATTAAACAATCACGTTGCTAATATCAATACTTGATTGTCATATTATATCTGGTATTATATCGAAATAATTTGGAAAATACATATGCGAATTTTATAATAGCAATGCAGTGTCTGAAATAAACCAACAATGAAATGCTAAACTAACCACAATCGAGGTAGTGTTTGTTAGCAAGAGGGACAATAATTGTCAAACAACTGGTTACAAAACTAGCATACTAATGCAACTTTTTCATATTTTTGAAAAAAGTGGCTTTCACACGATTATAAGAAATTGTAATCGTATTTTAAGTGAGGTACATGGACACACGATTATAAGAAATTGTAATCGTATTTTAAGTGAGGTACATGGACCATATGAAGAAAAATTATGAATGGATTATGAAAATATTCATTAAAATTGCTTTCTGTTCATTCTGTAGTTTATAATGTCAATATCTGCTTACGTTTTGGTATATCTCTATAACGTGGCCGAGTAATTTTCGAAATTTTAAAGTCTTTAGCCCATTTCACCAATACGTGGCTGTAATTTGATATATAGGGTTCTTGATGGCTGACATTCACATTTATAGAGAAAAATATCAATCTGTTCTGACAATGCCCCCATATAAGGATAGCGACTCATTGTCAATATTTTCAAAGTATTAGAAGCCTTTTGCCAGTGTAGTGACTAAAATTTTGCATTCCATGTTATTGGAGGCTAACATAAATGTTATATTCCAACTTTTAACATACACACAACATTTAAAACGCATTTAAAATTCTTCAAATCGTTGGGAATCTTTATGTGAACTATGACATCGTAAACTGTCAGCTACTAGATCGATTCTGCTCTGATACAATTAAATATCAAATCACGGACACCCAGGTTGGAAAACTAGACTGGGAACTACAACAAACTAAAAAAAAATTAGCAGAACCTTTCAGAAATCCAGAGACCCAATTTACAGCCAGTCATTGTGAAAATGAGTTAATGAGTGTCGGGGACTTTATACGGGGCTATGCCCGTATTGAACATATTTTGCAAATATTGTTTACATTCAAGACACTAGAATCCAATTTATAGCCCTTTTGGGTAGAGAATTAGTTTTGAAACTTAAAAATATCGAAGGGGGTTATACAAAAGAATGGACCTATTCATATACCTTTTGTGGAAATTTTGATAAAAAATCTCAATGTTCCGTAGGTTCCGTTCAAAAACATGGACCCATATTCAACATTTTCTGGAAGTACTTCTAGCACATGTGAACAATTATGTCAAAGTCATTCTTGTGCAATACGAGATTTGTGTTTAGGGATTATTGTCCTGATAAAGTAAAAAAAAAAAAGAAATTACATTCTACCCTCATTTTCAACAAAGGGTCTAAGGTTTTCATTTGAAATTTCAATATTTAATGCATCCAGGGATGTGATGTAGAACCACCGAATGGATGTCGTTTCGCGATACATTTCTGAACTGCAGTTGTTTTTTATTCACACGCAGTATGATTTCCACCTGAGACAATGAATTCCATTTTTCACTCGCAAATGAAAGTCATTTTTTGCTTTATTTTGGTTAATAAATTACGTCTTACGGGCAACTGGTCAATGTCTCACGATTCATATTAATGTCCAACTTTTTTTTAACCATTTGAGGGGCCAGCGCTGATCCCATTGGAGATCCCATCAAATATATGTATTCCGGTTCAGAATCTTTCTACCCGTCAGTTGTAATCAAAATTTATGATACAATTTTGAGCATACATTGCAACTACTCCTAGAATGTATGTTTCGTATTGAAAATGGAATATATCGGTCCATGTCCATGTATAATTCCCATATTTCGGTACCTCCCATTTTCTTGTTTTTAACCCTTTATGGACCAATGTTGCCCACAGGCAACAAAATGTTTTCGAGCTTATATTTAATACGAGGCAAGTAAATGTAAATTTTTTGGATTACATATGTTAAGAGCTAATTATGGACGACACACATCAAAAGAAAAATTTTAAAAATTAAAATTTTTGGAGAAGTTATACGCTTTTCAATACATAGATGAGTGCAAAAATATGTACAGTACCAAATTGTGTATACAGTCCAAAATATTTAAATCGCTTCGTATTCGCAATGTACGAATTGTACCCTCTAAATTGTTGTTGAGTCTTGTAAAAAAGAATCTGGAGAATAATTAAAAGTGATTTTTTCGGCGATATTACATTTGCATTTGTTGATATTGGACTTATATTTTTCGGAAAGAAGGTACTGTATCTCTCGAATGCAAGGAGGTAGCGACGTCAAATTTGGTTCATATCTTATTTAGAATAGTTACATTAAATCTGAGCACAGAAAATAGTTCTATTGTCACGGGCAAAAATTCGGGCCGCGAAGGGTTAAGAATTTTGGGCAAGTTCTACAGCCTGCAATTTTGTATTTTTGGATATCACTGAGTAGGTAATCGTCATACCAAAAATTATGAATATTGATTAACCCTTTGTGGCCCAATGTTGCCCACAGGCAACAAAATGTTTTAGAGCTTATATGTATTATACAGCTAGTAGATATCCATTCTTCGGATTTCCTATGTCAAGACCTGATTATGAACGACACATATCAAAAGAAAAATCTAAAAAATTAAAATTTTTGGTAAAGTTATGAGCTTTTTAATACAGACAAAAGGGCAGAAATGTGTACAGTACTAGTTTGTGTATACAGTACAAATTATTTAAATCGCTTCGTATTCGAAATGTACAAATTCTGTCATCAGAATTATTTTTGATCCTTGTAAAACAGAATATAGAGAATAATTTAAAATGATTTTTCCGCCGATTTTGCATTTGGTTTTCTTGATATTGGGCTTTTATTTTTCAGAAAGAATGTACTGTATCTCCCGAATGCAAGGATATGTCGATGTCAAATTTTGTCCATATCCTATCTAGGATAGTTGCATTAAATCTATGAACAGAAAATTGTTCTATGATTACGGAAAAAAATTCGGGGCTCAAAGGGTTAAAGTTTTATGGTAGCCCCCAATTTCCCAAAAATTCGGTATTTTTGGGAATTTGGGCACAATTTTTAGTCAAATTGGCTATATTATTTATTTCGGATTATGTAAAAAAATTAAAGCTATTGGTTGAAGCTGCAGTTTGATTATTAGGCACATTTTGATGTTTGGTTATAATTGTTTGACATATATTCCCATTATAATTTGTTATATCTCTCATATCACGGTGCCCCCAATTTTGGTATTTTGAGAATTTCCGACATTTTTTTTCCACCATTCCTCGTCATTTTATCTGATATATATAATTTATTTTTTACTTATTCAGTTATAAGACATTGGCATTCTTTTTGAATCAAAAATAAGTTAATTGACCAAAGAGAAATATAATTTTCCAGTTTGCTTGATTTTATTTTCCAAATTATTATAAAAAGGTCAAAAATATATTATTTCAAAAATTTAATCATTAATAAAAAAGAAAAAATATCAAATTTCACCAATTATACAATTGTCATTATTTACTGACAATAACAACAAAAACGCGTAACATTGTACTCTTTTCCCATTACGATGAAAAACTCACAGTACACATTACATACATCTGGCGCAATAAAGGGTTTCGGCTTGTTGCTATGCTGATTTTTTTCTAACAAAACAAAAACAACCCTTGTTTTTGTAACCACCTTAAATGGTGCACAGAAAACGAATAAAATAAACAAAAAATAAAATAAAAAATGTGACAGCGGTGGGATTCGAACCCACGCCCTTTCGGACTGGTGCCTAAAACCAGCGCCTTAGACCACTCGGCCACGCTGCCTATACCAGCATGTTGACAAACTGTGTATTTCAATGCAGTTGTGATGAATTTTTTAAATAAATTGTAGTATGATCATAAGATCAAATTACTTATTAACGAATGTTTTACTGCTGTTCTAAATTTTTTGGTCGACTGATGTCTGAGTGTTGGAAAGAGAGTTAATAATTTTTTTATGGAAAATACGTAAAGATTTTATGTGGTTTGTGTGCATTGAATGTTGTCGGCATCATAATGTGGTTAAGAGTGTTTTTCTTTTGTATGTATTTACATATCTACAAATAATAAACTGTGATGATACATAAATACATAAATCATTTAAGCAACAAACAAACATACACAGGACGTGGCATGTATAATTTTCATCATGTAATGTTTTTTGATGATTGATAAAAAATTGTTTTATTTTCACAAACAAAACGTGGATTTTTAAAAAAATATTTTCAATGACTAAAGGATCATTAAGCGTTTATTTTATAAAGAATGTTTTTTAAGGACCAAAAGACCAATATGTGGGTGTTTTTATACCATCCACCATAGTATGGAGGGTATAATAATTTTGTCATACCGTTTGTAACTCATCGAAATATTCATTTCCGACCCTATAAAGTATATATATTCTTGATCAGGGTAAAATTCTAAGACGATCTAGCCTTGTCCGTCCGTCTGTCCGTCTGTTGTAATCACTCTATCTTCTGAAGGAATTGTGGTAGAGTGCTGTAATTTTGCATAGGTTTGTCTTTTGTCTGCAGGCAGGTCAAGTTCGAAGATGGGATATATCGGTTCACGTTTAGGCATAGCTCCCATATAATAGTACCCCCCAATTTTCGGCATTTTCGGGCTCTTGAGCGCGTTTTTCAACCGAATACACTGAAATTTGGTACATTGAGTTCTTATTGGGTACTTAATGTCTCCACAAACAATTATAAATATAGGTCCACTTTTTCTGGTAGTCCCCGTATAACGGTACCTCCTAATTTTCAGTATTTTGGGGGTTTTGATTGTATTTTTCCACCGAATTGGCTGTAATTTAGTATTTTGAGTTCCTAATAGGTACCAAATCTCTCCACAAAAAATTATGAGTATTGGTCAATTTTTTCGGATAGTCCCCATAAAAGGGTACCCCCAATTTTCGGTATTTTGGGGTTCTTGAGCGCGTCTTTCAACCAAATTCGTTGAAATTTGGTACTTTGAGTCTTTAAAATCTCTCCAATAAAATATATAATATAACATTAATTAGGCATAACCCTCATATAATGATATCCCCAAATATTTGCTACTTCCTACACTATCTAATCATTGGTCCCCCTTTAGGCATAGTCTCATATAACTTTGTAATATAAATTACAGAGTTGGGCCACTTTTTAGAGCTTATAGATTTTAGAAAAATCCCCATTAAAATTGCTGAAATTTGTATTTGGTGTACATAATCGTTTGTAGAATTATCGGTATATGCCCACTTTTTGGTATGTTCCCTATATTTTTATTGCAAGTATCTGTCAGTATAACTATGGTGGAGGGTATCCAAAGTTCGGCGCGGCCGAACTTAACGCTTTTTTCACTTGTTTAAAAAATATTTTTTTAGAATGGAAAGACCGATAAACTTGATTTTTTTAAAGAATATTTTTTCAAGAACCAATAAAATTCAATGTTTTTTAAAGAATATTTTTTTCAAGAACCAAATAACCAATAAGCGTGGATTTTTTTAAGAATATATTTTTAAGAACCAAATGACCAATAATCGTGGAATTTTAATAGAAGACCTCAGAGGTCTTCTATACACATAAGGCCCGAAATGTATTTTAGAAAAAAATGTTCTTTTGTTTTTGCAAAATAGTCAGGCTTAATCCCAGTTTGCTGTTTTTATAAAAAAACAACTATTTATTAGTGGGGAATGTATGGCACTGTCCGCCGAGGGGTAAGGCGGGGAAGACTATAGTTTCGGATCTCGCCACTGATCCTCATCAGTTCCCTTAGTTTTTTGTTGGGATATTCTCCCCAGAAGCTATTAATAGCTTCTTTATAAAAAAACCTTTCAAACCCAAATGTCTCTTGTGACAATTCGAAGTTCTTACGTTACCAGCGATACGACCCCAATGCCTTACCCCTCGGCGGACAGTGCCATACATTCCCCACTAATAAATAGTTGTTTTTTTATAAAAACAACAAACTGGGATTAAGCCTGACTATTTTGCAAAAACAAAATACAAATGGTATCCCAAATAACCCGCCAAACACTACTGAAAAATGTTCTTTAAAAATTCTGAATCGAAAACCTCTGACGGCTCTCTAGGTATTAAAGACGTATGAAAAATTTATTAGTAGTAGACCTATAATGTTCCAGTTTCTCTGAGCGGCTTTTTCAGTATAGAGGATCTCTGGAAACTTTCTATGGCCTCCGAGGGTTTTCTATGTTAAAAATAGGGTATTCAATGTTTAGAACTCTTGACTCTTATATTTCTAGAAGACTTCTTTATAGATGTTCTGGAGAAGGGATTCTTTACAGAGGAGATAATTTTTATAGGCCAGGGATATATATATATATAGACGAGAAGTCTTTACGAAGGCTACACTATATTTTTTTGCGCATATTTTGCCTGGCGCCATCTGACATGTCCATTGAAAAGTTTTACAGTTTTTAGAATAAACTTGTGGAGTTCGATTACACGTATGACAACGTGTTGTGTTGTTTGCAGAGGTAGATTATCGAGTATCGATTACGGATTTGTAGAGGATAAAAAACATATTTGCAAAAAATTGTCATTATAGGCACAAAAAAATAGGTAGGTGGATAATTTTAGCAGCATTATACCTTCAGCCTTAAGGCTAATGAGCATAGATACACTTTGGTATGACAAAAATGTGACTCATTGAAATACCGGTGTTCTACCCCAAGCTTCAAGTTTCTACAGATTCCCAATCAGAGTGTGAATGAGATATTCATCTGAATTCTTTACACAACCTGAAGTTTGTTATAGCGAACAAGTCTGCATCATTAACTGAAATATGACAATTTTTGAGTTATACCGGTCTTGCAGCAATGTTTCGATTCTTTAGTTAAAAATAATTCTGTCGGAAAATATTGGAATATTCCTGGTACTATACCAATTTTAGATATTTTAAAGACCTAACTCATGATCTACGTTTCATCTTGCAGTTAATTCCGCACACGTAAGGAGCATTTCTTATATATACCCAAAGTGGTTTAGGGTATATCATAGTCGGACCTTTTCGACTTTGTTGCTTTACTTACTGTTTTTCTTCTTTGTATAACAATTATAATTAAATAAAGACAATTATAATTAAATATAATTAAATAAAGAAATTATATATAGAAAGAAATGCATTGATAATACCTACACGGTCAATTGAACATCGAATCTTGCCATGAACCCGACGCATTGATAGCAGGCGACATGAGATTTTGTATATAAATCGATTTTTTGATCGTAAAAAATCTTCAGTCGGTATTCATTTGGCATTGCTACTCGGATTAACAATACGCATTTTAAAAATTATAATTAATTGAAAATCGTTACATTGCCAATATCGTTTATAATGGCAAAATTGGTATTTCTACTTTTATTTGCGACAACGCTAGTGGTGAATAGTTGTATTGCCCGTAAAATTGGTTTTCGTCGCAATAATTTTCCCTATCTTGACGATGGAGCTACATCACGTATTTTTAGCGGACATAAGGCAGATCTGGGAGAATTTCCATGGTTGGTAAATTTGGAGTATCGATCACGTAAGTAGACCAATTTGTTTCTTTTTGGGATTGATCAACACTTTATATTTATCAGTTCACAATAAATTGGAGTTGTTATGTGCCGGCAGCATTATCAATCGTCGTTTTATTCTAACAGCTGCTCAGTGTGTGACGGGTAAAATGGAGTCCATTGGAAAACTGTAAGAATTGCAACTTTGATTATATGTTAAAAACATTAAGTCGATCAAATATTTTAGGATATCTGTTCGTGTCGGTGAACATGATATACGTACTGATCTTGATTGTGAGGGGAATATTTGTGTTGATCCATACCAACGATTCAAAATCGAGAGATATATCGTTCATCCCGACTACTATGTTGACGGACATAATAGGATATATAATGATATAGCATTAGTGCAACTTAATAACGATATTGTATATTCTAAATCTATTGCGCCTATAGGTCTACCCGAGAAGAATTTACCATCGTTGATACCGGGACAAAAATTAACAGTTGGTGGTTGGGGAGCTGGTTGGATGGATGAAGTCTGGTGTATGTATTGTTATGCTGCATTGCTTTTTTTTCTCAATATTCTCTTGTTATTTATGATTTTTCGTTTCTCTTTCAAGATGGAAAAAATATACCAGTTAAACAACTTGAAAATGTTCCCTATGTTCTTAATGAAAATTGTGAAATGGCCAATAGTACAAGTCACTTATGTGCTGGCGAATTTCGAAAGGATAGTTGTGATGGTGATGGTGGTGGTTCATTGATTCGTTTTGTGAATCACAAACCAATCATTGAGGGTATTGTTTCCTATGGCTACGGATGTGGAATGGAAACACCTTCAGTTTATACTCGCGTCTCATCGTTTTACGATTGGATTCGTGATAATGCTGTACCCGTTAAACATGAATAAATAACATGTTTAGAAAAATCTCAGAATTGTTCTCAAAATATTTAATTATATATTCGGCAATACTAACAAATGTTGTTATCAACAAACTTCAATAAAAATAGATGTATGTTGAGCAAACTAAAAAAATGGAGAGTAATTCAAAAGGAGATTGACAGGAGGAGTTACAAAATGGTGCATAACGGTTCAAGCTTACATTTTTCACCCATCTAGAATTCCCAGCCATTAAGAAAACTAAATAACTCGGAAGTCTATTCAAAATTTCCTTGAAATTTTAAGGATGTGGGGTCTCAAACAATTCAATCTCAATTCGGCATGCTATGCTAGATTTCGTGTCAATCGAAGAAAGATTAGATTGTTGGTGCATCAAACTAAGCAATTTGTTTGAAACGATTGCTCTGGAAGGTAACAATCGATTCGGTGTCAATTTAGCTTGTCGCAATAATTTTTTTCTGATGCAGGCTGTGGTATTATTGTTAGAAATCGAAGGCCTAGATTTTTAAGTGATTTTCTATGGTGTGGATTTTTGATGAATTTTTAAGGCGCATAATTTATGTCGAGGATTTTTTCCAATAATGTTCTAAGGCGAGAAAGAAAATAAAGCATCATAAATATTAACGTTCGTATTGTATAGCATTTTCGAGTGCGATATTTGTAGGAGCGTCTGAGCGAGTATGTGTTGTGGCAGTGAGCGAAGTATCATAAACAAAATCGATACCAACTTCGACGATCGCAGCACTGAAAAATCCACTATGCATTCGAAAATTACGAATGCGATCTCTAGCAGAGAGCGTAGAAAAAACGTACAAAAACTCTCTCATACAGTCCGAGCCAGGTGGGAATGACTCTTAGGAGAATTACAGAGAAGATTTCCCCATTGAATCTATACAGTGGCCAAACAATGTGATTAATTGGTATGCTGAAGAAATCATACATTGCTTTAGAGTATTTAAAAAAAAAAATTCTTTGGCTTTTCTGAGATCAAATATCAATATATGTTAGTCTCTATATAACGGTTAATCCAAGTTTTGGCATTTTGGGGTAAATTTGTTTTCGATAGCTCAAAATTCAAATCTGGGAGTCAGTAGTTGGACATGTTGTTACATGTTTCAAAATGCATTTTGTAAAGACTGTACGTTTCCACGTCATGTTTATTACATATCATATAAACACCTTCTTTTAAGAGACATATTTCACAATTTTAAATTATATTTTCAAGACACTGTTTCACTATTTCTCCAGTTATAAGCTATTGGTTATAAAAAAAATCCCTCGCCTCCCTAGAACTTGAACAGTAATGTTTTTGAATGAATTTTACAGAAATTTCAAGATCAAGGCATTCTGCCACATTTCTTGGAATCAACAACTTGCTGTACATTCAACAATGTTAACCCTTTAAGTCGCAAATACTTATCCTATGTTTTGTACGACGGCGAATTTGTTGATGCATTTAAATCGATACGCAATTTATTTACGAAAGCGCACTCATAAAAAGATTTATATTTTGACATAACGCCCATATAAAGGTTCCGAAGAATTTTCTCAAGGAAGTGATTCTAATTACAAAAAATACGTTTGTCGAACATTTTCTATGCCCATTTCTTGACATAACTCCCACGATTACTTTCCTGCTTCCTGGTGTATAAAAACAGTTTTCAACCTGTGTTTCTGTAATTTGTTTTTTTTTTTTTTTAATAAACAAAATCTATATATATAAAAGAGTTGCGTTATAAGTGACTGACTGATCATCAACGCCCAGACGAAACGGCTAAAGCTAGAAGCTTGAAATTTGGCATGTAGGTGGGGTTTGGTGAGTAGGCGTGTGATAAGGCGGGGTTTTTGGAAATTCGTACTAAAAGGTACTAAAAAGTACTAAAAACTGTATTACGCGGGAACGGTTAGATGTAGAACTTTGAAATTTGGCACGTAGCTTTGTCTATGGCGAGCGGACTAGAATTTGTGAAAAAATTTGGAATTTAGTACTTAGATGTACTAACCAGCGAGCGGAGCAGTATAGTCGGACGGGGCCGACCATATAATACCCTACACAACTACCACGGAACTCAAATTTTCTGTCTCATGGAACATTTTAAAGCGATCAGCGCTATAGTTCCCCTCTGTAGAGTGATAATGGGTTACTAAATAATATACGAATACGGAGATACCTGTAAATATTTAGGCGTAACTCCCACATCCGAGCACATACAACAACAATAATTGGTATTAATGTAAAGGTCAACCACTCCTCTTGGATATAATATCAACTTCTCGAGTCTATGTCCTTCAGGGGCAAATATATACGCTATAGAATACAAATTTTGTCATTTTTCACACAAAATTCAGGATCCATTTGACCCGCTAAATATTGACCGATCGTTATCAAAACAGGCATGCTTATTCTTTGGCCCGATCCCCTTCTCCATGCAAAATTTCACGATGTTCGGGCCATTATTGCGACCTCTGGAGCGACCAGAAAAATCGAAAAAAAATTAGTATTTGGTCCATTTCATGCCCTAAATATTAACCGATCTTTTCCAAAAACAATAGGGGTCTTCATTGGCCAGAACCCATCATACATGCAAAATTTCGTGAAGATTGGTCCATAACTGTGGCCTGTATCGTGTTTACAAATTATAATGGACAGACGGACGGACACACATGTCTAGATCGACTCAGTTAGTCGATATGACGATCGGTATACTTAAAGGTGGGTCTATGACCAATATTTCGCGGCGTTACAAACTTTTGGGGCTGCACAAAGCTATAATACCCTGACAACATAGTTGTGTAGGGTATAAAAAGTACTAAATATTGTATTTGAATGGAATTGGTGAAGATTCATAACTGAAACTTGGTATGGAGCTTAAGCCATTACAAAGAGAATACTGTGCAAAAATATTTTTTGGACATTAGTACTAAAAGGTACTAAAAAGTACTAAAACTGTATTACTCCGGAACGGTTGGAAGTAGAACTCTGAAATTTGGTATGCAGCTTTGTCAGTGATTAGCAAATCAGAATTTGAGAACAAGTTATGGAAATTAGTACTAAAGGTACTAAAATGTACTAAATATTATACTACGATGGAAAATGTAGAGATAGATGTCTGAAATTTGGTATGTAGCTTAAGTCATTAAAAATAAAATGATGTACAAAAAATATTTTTTGGAAATTAGAACAAATATGGTACTAAATAGTACTAAAAACTGTATTACGCCAGAACGGCTGGAACTACAACTCTAAAATTTGGTATGCAGCTTTGTCATTTATAAACAAATCAGAATGTGTGAACAAATTTTGCAAATTAGTACTAAATATTATACTACGATGAAACAGGTAGGGATAGATATCTGAAATTTGGTATGTAACTTAAGCTATTACAAGTAGAATGATGGGCAAACATATTTTTTGTTTTTGTTTTTTTGTAAATTAGTACTAGAATATATTAAAAAGTTCTGAAATTTCACATATAGCTTTAACTATTTCAAATAGAATACTATGCCATTTTTTTTTTTAATTTAGCACTAAAGTTGCGATAAAAAGTACTAAATATGTAAATACAATGTAACTGGTAGAAATAGAAATCTGTAATTTTGTATGTAGCTTACTCTAAGCATAACTTTTTGGAATTAGTACTAAATACTGTAGTATAATGGAACCGGTAGGAATAGAAATCTGAAACACGGCACATAGATTTAATTATTACAAATACTATGCTATATATTAATATATTTTTGAAATTTGTACTAAAATGGTACAAAATATTAACTTATAATGGAAAAGTCATAGATTGAGATCTGAAATTTAGTATGTAGCTTAACTATTACAAATAGACCGATATGCACAAAATTGTACTAAATATTGTACCATAGTGAATGGTAAAAAATATAAATGTAAATTTAGAGTACAAAAATATCCAACGATAATTAACAGGCTTGGTTTATTGAAAATTCGTACTAAATGGCATCATTAATACAAAATATTGCACAGTATGGGAACATTTTTTGTATATTATAAACAAATAGAATACGAATCGAATACAAGTACTAAATATTGTATACGGTAGAATGGATGAAGATAGGAACCTGTTATTAAATAATTATCTGGAACTATGACAATAACAATTTATACATAAAAATTTTGCATTAATAACTTCTAAAATGTACTAAAAAGTACAACACATTGTATACGGCGGTACGGGTGGATATAAAAACAATGCTTTTGGCAATATTGTTTGACATTTGTACTTAAAGTACTAAATATTTTATACGACAGAACGAGTAGAGGTAGAGTCCTGAAATTTTGTATGTATATTTTGTTTAAACAAATTAAAAAAAGTATTTTTTTTTTAATTTTTAGTAAAAAGTACTAAATAGAAAATGTTAGAGAAAGATATCCGAATTTTAGTATTACTCTTTGACTATGGTAAATAAAATGTTTAATGGAAATATATACGGTTATATGAAATATAGTTTGGAATCCCACATGAATCTATACTACAGCGAATGATTATTTGAATTTTGGTTAAAATTTCTAGTGTAGTGAAAAACAGGCGAGACTTCAAATACAAATAAGTGAAACTATGCAATAAGCCGCTGAACATCACAAGTACTAAAGTGTAGTCAATTTTAAATGCTAAAGTTCCAAATTTTCTAAAATAACAATACTGATATTTCCAATGATGTTTCCAACCACATTGGATCGATATTTTGATGTAATGAATAGACCTCGGATTTTTGCATATTTTTTATGCTTTATCCGATTGGACTCAAATTTTGTATTTAGGCGTTTCATGCTTTAATTAATCGATATTTGGGGTCATGTCAAAAATAAGCAAAAAATATGCAAAATATATGCAAAATATATGCAAAATATGCAAAAATATGCAAAATATGCAAACATATGCAAAATATGCAAAATATATGCAAGGTATGCTAGGTCGCAATATTAAAGATAGAACTTTGAAATTTTGCACATATATTATTATTACTCCTAGGATGTTTGGTATTGGAAATGGGATATATCGGTCCACGTTTTAGTATATCGCCATATAACGGTTATATATGTTTGCATGTTTTATACATATATTTAGCAAATTTTTCATAATGCCCCAAAAATCTAACAGTTGAACCATGAAACGCATACATACACAATTAGATTTCTATAGGTTAAAAATAAAGAAAGCACACAAATTCGAAAACTACCCTGAATTTTTTTTTTTTTGATTAAAATGATTGCATATGTGAAATATGTTGCTCATATTTGCACATATTTTGCATATTTTTGCCTATATTTTTCATATTTTTTGCATATTTCTCGCATATCGACCTAGCATACCGTGCATATTTTTTTGTATATTTTGCATATGTTTGCATATATTTTGCATATGTTTGCATATTTTGCATATGTTTGCATATTTTGCATATATTTTGCATATGTTTGCATATATTTTGCATATTTTGCATATATTTTGCATATTTTTGCATATGTTTGCATATTTTGCATATATTTTGCATATGTTTGCATATATTTTGCATATTTTGCATATGTTTGCATATATTTTGCATATTTTGCATATTTTTGCATATGTTTGCATATATTTTGCATATATTTTGCATATTTTGCATATATTTTGCATATTTTGCATATGTTTGCATATTTTGCATATATTTTGCATATGTTTGCATATATTTTGCATATTTTGCATATATTTTGCATATTTTTGCATATTTTGCATATTTTTGCATATTTTGCATATGTTTGCATATTTTGCATATATTTTGCATATGTTTGCATATTTTGCATATATTTTGCATATTTTTGCATATTTTGCATTTTTTGCATATATTTTGCATATATTTTGCATATATTTGCATATTTTTCCATATTTTGCATAGTTTTGCATATTCTGCATATTTTTGCATATTTTGCATATTTTTGCATATTTATAGCATATCGACCTAGCATACCGTGCTTATTTTTTGCATATATCTTGCATATTAATCGCATATCGACCTAGCATACCGTGCATATTTTTGGCATATTTTGCATATTTTTGCATATTTTAGCATATATTTTGCATATTTTATGCATATATTTTGCATATTTATTGCATATCGACCTAGCATATTTTGCATATATTTTGCATATTTTGCATATTTTTTGCATATTTTTTGCATATCTCGTGCATATGCAAAATATGCAAATATGCAAAAAATTAAAAAATATGAACCCTTCAAATAATTCTAAATTCTTTGAAACGAATTTGTGTCCAATCAGAATTTCGATATCTTCATTATTAAAAAATATGCAAATATGCAAAATCCGAGGTCTAGTAATGAATAATGGGCTGGATCATTATTATGAGGATATACTAAAAATACCGACAATACCATTGAGTATTTTGTAATACGTAACGCACCAGAAATACTAAATTTCTGCAATTTTAATGGAAATCTTCACTATAAAGGCAGGTCTCTGAATAAAAAATGATGCGCTGTGCAAAATTGTAATTTGTACTATAAGGGTACTACTATCAGTACTAAAACGAACTAGATATTTTACCATTAGTATTAAATTACCGGAAGGAACAAAAAAGGTTAACACAGTATTATAGAACTTTTTACATCAGTCCATCGGGACGATCGAGAAAATAGTAAACTTACAGAACTTGTACTCGATTTAGTAGGATAGAAGCATTAACGTTTCTGTACGAAAGAAATACGGAGTAAGATCTGAGATTAAAACAAACATATTAAGATATAAAACCTATAATAAAAATGTTTCAAATTTGTACTTAATCCAAAAGTATATTGCGTAGCTAAAATAATGTTTATTTATTTAACTATAAAAAGTTTCGCTAACAACGTAGCGGGCCTATGCTAGTACTATATAAATGGTCAGCACAGTGTGCTATCCCGAATGTTTCTCGACACAAAATCCAATACACGTTATTCTAGGTTTCATTTGGTACGCTGTGCACTAATTTGTCTTAATCGAACAAACTTTAGTTATTTGAAACAACATTAGGTGAAATCGGATGAAACATTATATGGAAGCTATATCTAATCGAGGAGCGACATCAATCCAATACACTATGAAATATTAAAATCTGAATCTATTTCAACAAAACTTCACGGAGGTCAACCATTGGCAGTATGGCGCTCCATTTACGTAAAATCGGACCAAACTATATATGGGAGCTATATGTAAATCTGAATCGATTTCAACAAAACTTCACGGGCGTAAACCTGTAGTAATTTCAATCAGGGTGCGCAAAAATTCGCTCGCACCCTGATTGATTAAAGTACATTCTTTTCGTTTTGTGCTCATTTTACGAATGAATTTATGGCGATAAATTCTTTACCAAACGAGCATTCGCCAAAGAATGTTCGCACACACATAACAAACGAGTGAGAGCACACAGCAACGTTCGTTCGTTTCGTTTGGTGGTTGAAATTCTTTCTGACATTCTCTCAGGAATGAATACAACATTCCCGAATTCTCGCGAATGCTCAAAACGGCAACAACAATAACAACAATCGTTTCGTGAACTCAATAGTTGTTGGACATGTGTTTTGTTATTCCACACACTTTCTGCTACACACACATTCTTTCGTTGTTTGTGTGTTTACTTTTTTATGATATTTTTGTTGTTTTTAACATTGCACGCGAGCATTCCCGAAGATTAGTTTCTTCAGTTTTTCAAAAGACTGTTCTTCAGCAACAAATGCTCGCGAAAGAAAGAAACGACGACGCTTGTAGTGAAATTTTATTGTTCGTGAATTTTTCGTACAATGCGAAAATTTGTGAGAGAATGCAAATGCTTGTGCATTCATTATAACTTTATCATTCGCGATAAATTGAAAACATTCGGATTCTCGCCCGCGAGCATTCGTGAGAAAGAGCGTATTTTAATCATTCTTCGCACCCGGATTTCAATACGCTAGGCAAAAGTTTGTCTCAATCGGACACATAATGGCAGTATGGTGTTCTATTTACATAAAATCGGACGAAACTATATGTGGGAGCTATATCTAAATCTGAATCGATTTTCTCCAATTTCAACAGGGTTCGTCTTTTGGCGACCTATGCCAAATTTCATTCAAATCGGATCATAAATCAACTCAGAAAGTGATTCTATGCATATTCTCAAAAGGAACCATGGGTCTATCTGGATTCATTTTGCTTGTGACAAACATATGCACCAAGACATAATACTCTGTACCAGAGTGTGGTGAAGAGTATAAAAAGATAAATATGATTTGGAATTGTTAATGAATTGGCGACAATGAATATATTTTTGGAGATACGAAGATGTGGACCTATTTTAAATAAACACAACATATATAAATGAAAATCTAAGGTGGGAATAGACCATTGTGGGAATTTACCAACCAAATTTGATTTGAAATCTGGAAGGTGAATTAAAGAAACTGTAGTAGTGTTCAATGCTAAAACTTTTTTCATTTTCTTTGTCCCAGAATGTTTTAAACATAGTTTCATGTTTTTACATGACTCTCAAATAAAACCTGCTCTTAATTTTCAGTACGTTGAAGTTTCTCCCCCCGTTTTCTAACCTACTACCATATAATTTAAAACTACATAGTCTCCATATGGAGGTACCTACTTTTTAAAGAAATTTTGAAGGCACATCACATGGTGGGTAACATAACTCTGTTGTTATAACAAACCTGTAAGGAAAGTAGTAAAGTCGGACGGGGCCGACTATATGATATCCTTCACCTCTTTGGCTATATTCAACAGATGAATCCTAACAGACGTCGCATTTTTAAACTGGATCCATAAACATGTCATTCTGCAACCGATACTAAATTGTATGTAATTTTATTTTTCTGCAGAAACTGAGCTGGCTGTCCAAAAATTTGCACAGAAGTGCCAGAGCTATATCAGTCGACGTGTAGGCATATCCCTCATATAACGGTACATCCAAATGGTCACTATTTTGAACACGTTTTGAACCGAATTGGCTGTTATTTGATATTTTGGGTTCTCATTAGGTATTAAATGTCTGTATCAAAAATTTTCAATATTGAACCACTTTTTAACCGAATCGGCTGTACTTTGTCCTTTGGGTTTACCAAAATTTATTTACCAAAAATTATTAACATTGGTCCTGGTTTCAGTGCGGCCCCTATATTACGGTCATCCTCCAATTTACGGTATGTTCAGGGTTATTGGAAATTTTTTAACACGTTAATAAAGTGAAATTTAAAAATGCGTGTATGCATAGTAAAACAATATGATGATGTGATTTTTTTAATCCTGGTCGTTCAAATTCTATAACGTTTAAGAATTAAATCACTTAATTTTTATTTATTCATCACAATTATTTGCAATGGTTCTTAGCATGAATTTTATAGAAAATAGTATAAAAACGGAAAAGCTATCAATTTGTGAACGAATTTCCGTTATAAATCCTTATAAGTCGTAGAACTATTCAATAGCTAACGATGGTGTAGGATAACACGAGAAAAAATATTTGTTGGTTCTCAGTGGACCCCGCCGAAGTGAAATCCTGGCTACGTCCCTGTTAAGAACATGTGGTTCATTTAAAGAACGAATTTCAATAACCACTTCCTTACCTCGCACCTATATCAACCCTTTAGTCGAAATTTTCAAAACTTCCTGAACTAATAAATTATTAATAATTTATATAAATTTTTTACATTATTTCTCTGCACACAATGGGTTAATGCAACAACCAATATCTTCTACCAGTTGATTCATGGAAATTGAACATTACGATTACAAATAAAACAATAATAGACACTGTAAATGTTATTTATAAATTTATAGACACTGAGACGACATCAGCTCAGCTCAGTTCGTAAGGGCTTATCGACGAGACAACATCTCTCATCAAGAAAAATATTCTCTAATCACATTATAAACAAATCAAAATGTATAATTTCATAATATTAGTATTATTAATATTAACTACTTGTAGTTATATTTCATCGAATACCATACCAATAACCATAAAGGGAGGTGAGAAAAACCATTTCAAAATTCAAAAAATACAAAAATAAAAATTAAAAAAATGTGTTCTTACCTTCAGTTTCCAATTTGTGTTACAATCCCTATGGACGCCTGGGCCGATGCATATCGATGACGAAATGTCTTCGCTTGAAAAACGGCGAAAAGGACATCGTTAATTGGCATTGTAATTATGGACGTGGCCTGCCACCATATGTCTGTTGTACTTTTGGCAATAGCATTGTTTTTCCCGATGACGACGATGATTATTATAGAACTCCACCACCGAAACCGCCAATTGTTTTTCCGGCATTTTTCAGAGATATGATACAAAATAAGGATGCATCGGTAAATAATCCAGCGAGGAGCAGCAGTGCCAATAGCGTTTTGCAGGCCACCGAAGATGGGAATACTGAAAATAACAAGAAAAATGAAACGGTGATGTTTAAGTTACTGAACAGTGAAACAACGGATGATATATTTCCTAAACCCGGCGTCTGTGGTCCATTGTCAGTGGGTGATAAAATTCATGGTGGCGTGGAAGCAGAATTGGGTGAATTTCCATGGCTGGTAAATTTGGAATATAGAACTGGTAAGAATATTCAAATATTCAGTGTGTGTATGAACATGGGCATCAGTTAAAGCCATACAGATTGCCAACTGAGGCTGAGTCCTACGAAAAAAGCTAAAACGCGGACGTGACATTTCTATAGGGTTATGCCAACACATTGACCTATGGATTTTTTAAAGAATATGTTTTCAAGGCCTATCTAAGGCGTAGATTTTTTAAAGAATTGTAACGAGGTACGTTGTTTTCTCCCTTGGAATCCTTTGGTGGGCGCCAATTGCAGATAGTTTTAGCCTTCCGGATTTAAACGCGAATGATTTACAAAAGAACGATTATTTATTTAACAAACAAAGTAATAACGTAGACGGGAACAATCTATGAAAACAGAATGAATAGAATATATGTAATGATATTAGGATAAAAGGCAACGGCGACCATCGTCACCACGTTTACACATTTATCTTCATATCAAAACATTTTCCAATAATCGAAAGAGGGAAACAACAGGAAACGGCTGCGAATAGCTACCACGTGTTCCAATTGCTCCACTATTCAAATTATTGAACTATCCTATCCTACCTATGAAAACAGAATGAATATTGTTCGTTATGGAAGCTCCTTATATAGGCCTTTTCAAAAACAAATGTGACAAAATTTACAACGAACAATATTTTACAAAGGTTCTGTTTCCAATAAATTACAAAATTATTTAAAGTAGTTTTTAGCAAAGTAAAAAGTAATAAAATATTTGTGATATTATAAAAACGCTACTGCTACATACTCCCCCTTTGACGTGTAAAACCTCGCCTCGAGTCACACGTCAAAACTAGGCGGCTTGATAAGGTGACTTCTTCGGTCTTCCTCTTTTCCGCAACGGATACTTAGGTGTTGGTAACTGATCACTATTCGCACCTTTGTATAGAGTTAATGCTGATGAGTGGAAAGTGCCCAAAGGAATGTTTAAATTTTCTGGTGATGAGACTTCAAAGGACGTGGAACCAATTTTCCGCGTAATAACATATGGGCCATCCCTCTTAGGAACAAACTTTGATGTGACACCTTTCGCAGAATTACTTAATACATGTGTATTAACAAGGACTTTTGTTCCAACATCAAAATTTTCATGTGGGCGTCTCCGTTTGTCCACATATATCTTGTTTTTATCCTGCGCCTTCATTTCTAATTCTTTAGCATTTCCCAAAAAGTTTACCATGGTCTTGAGGTATTTTGATAATTCATTAATAACATTCTCTGTTTCAACAATAGACTTGACATCGTGTTGAACATCGTCTAAAGTACGCATTTCTCGACCAAATGTTAAAAATGAAGCACTGTAACCAGTACTCTGACACTTTGAAGAGTTCATTGCAAAACGGATAGCTGGCAAGCAAATATCCCAATTAGCATGATTTTCTTGCACCATTATGGAAAGTTGACATTTTAGGTCTCTATTCTTTCTTTCTACGGGATTTGCTTCAGGGTGGTATAATGGTGTCAATTGCTGCTGTATACCAAGACAATAAGTAATTTGCTGCATAATTGCTGATACGAATTGAACCCCATTATCAGATTTAATTCTTCTTGGAAAACCATATCGTAAAAATATTTCTTCAATTAGTATCTTAGCGCATGCCTCAGATGTGGCATCAGTAAGTTTAAAGAGTTCTGTCCAGCGACTAGCGACATCTTCCACAATTAAAATCCATTTGAAATTATCCTCAGTTTGTGGTAATGGGCCAAACAAATCTACTGCCACTACCTCAAAGCGTTGTTTACTACTAGTGGTTTGCAACAAACCAGCAGGTTTTAAATTGGTGGCTTTAAATCTTTGACACTCAATGCAATTCTTAACATACTTCGCTATTTCTGCACGCATGCCGGGCCAAAAATATCTTCCAGTAATACGGGCAATTGTCCTTTCAGTACCGTAATGACCTGCAGTACTATCATCATGGTGTACTTTTAGAATAGTTGCTCTTTCGTGACTTGGTATAACAAGTTGTGCATCATCACAATCATCATTTGAGTAACAATATAGAATACCATCATTCAGAATGTAGCTGCGATTCATCCACTTTATTGAATTTTCATCTTGATTTTCTAAAGACGTTATTATGTCCTTCAAATATTCATCTTTCAATTGTTCCTCTCGAATTTGAGATTGTGTTTTATTTGGCATATCGATAAAGAATGCACAAATGCAATTCTCCGTATCATCGTGATTTTCAACTGCGCATGGTGGCCTTGACAACATGTCGGCTGTAGCATTCATTTTACCAGGGACATATTCTATCGAGAAATTCAATTGTTGCAGTTGCAAACCCCACCTGGCAAGTCGACCAGTTGGTGATTTTATACTCAGAAGCCATTTCAGAGGTTGATGATCCGTCAGGAGTTTTATTTGACTGCCTTCAATATATCCACGAAACTTGTCGCATGCCCATACAATGGCTAAAGCTTCTCGTTCAGTGGTGGAATAATTGCGTTCTGCAGCGCTTAATAAACGGCTTGCGTATTCAATTGGGTGTTCATCTTTACCCTCCCCCTGCAATAAAACCGCTCCTAACGCATAAGCACTTGCATCAGTTTGTATTGCAAAGGGCATGCCATCTACGGCTTGCTTTAAAACAGGTGGAGAACTCAAAGCATGTTTTAATATGTTGAATGCTTCTTGTTCATCCTTTTCCCATTTCCATATAGCAGTCTTTTTAGTAAGATTAGTGAGAGGACGTGCAATTTCTGCATATTTATTTATAAATTTTCGATACCACGAGCAAGTTTGGAGAAAAGATATAAGTTCCTTTAAGTTTCTTGGCTCTTTACGCTCTATTATTGCTTGAACTTTTCCTGGATCAACCGCAATACCTTCGGGTTTTAAAATATGTCCCAGATATTTTACATGAGAGCAGCAAAAGTTACACTTCTTTGCATTCAAACGTCGTTTATAGGCCAACAATCGCTTAAGGACAACTTCAATGTCTTGTAAATGTCTTTGGAATGTATCTGAACATATAATTATATCATCCAAGTAAGCCAGAATACATACATCATGGATTCCTATTTTGAACCGATTTATCATCCTTTGAAAGGTTGCGGGTGCATTTCGTAACCCAAATGGCATCCTTTTGAATCGAAAAGTTCCAAAGGGTGTTATCAGAGACGTTTTATCCCGATCCTCGAGAGCTACTTCTACTTGATAATAGCCGCTTTGTAAATCGAGTGTGGTCATATATGTTGTGCTCTTAGCAGCATGAAGTAGATCGTCCATGCGGGGAAGAGGGTATCTATCGGGAATAGTTATTGCGTTCAATTTCCTGTAGTCTACGCATACACGAACAGATCCATCTTTCTTTGGTACCATCACCACAGGAGAAGCCCATGCTGAATCACATTCTTCTATTACATCATTCTTTGCAAACGACATGCGATATGGTGGAGAAAATATTGGTTGGTGGTCGCCTGTATTTATTTTGTGAGTTGTAAATGGTGTAGGGTCTCCGGATGCGGCAAATACACCTTCGTACTTTACCAACAAGTTATCCAAGTGAATCTTATCTTCATTATCTATATTAAGCGCATCTGACTCTTTCAGGATTTTAAAGTCAATCATGTGAAGTTCAGTGAATATTTCATCTTCCACACTATAATTGTTAACACGGCGCACATTCGGAAATAGATCAGTATCTTTTGCTCTTTCTGGAGTAGTGACATCATTTGGAAGTGCATCTTTGAATATTGCTTGGATTGAATGTGGTGAATAATCGGATTCGGCATGATAATCAGGACCATAAGACTCAAAGTCCGAAACATGCGATTGACAACTTCTCTTTGGAGTTATAAATGGAGATTTTATGTTTCGTTCCTCTACTACCACTGACTTGCGTTTTATATATGAATCCGATATTTTGATGGTTTCAATCAAATTCATCTCAACTGGTAGCTCTTGGGCAAAATCAAAGACTTCAGTTGGACAGCCTTCAAAATGCCAATGTTTCTGCCCCATATTCAATACAATATTTGCCAGCTCCATAAAATCTGTTCCTAGGAGAGTGCGATTGTTTTTATCTTCGGGAAAAACCAAAAAATCTATATCAAAACTCTTTCCTCCGACTATAATCTTGCAAGTTGTCGTTAGAAATGTTCGAGTTGTTGTAGATCCATCTGCCAAAGTTGTTTTGCATTTAATTGAATCAAATTTACATCCCTTGAACTGCATTATTCGCTTTAGGTTGGAACTGGCTACGCTCGTTTTAGATATCAA
>NW_026889418.1:0-12599 GCF_032173495.1 Musca vetustissima
CACACTTTGGTACAGGGTATTATGTCTTTATGCATATGTTTGTAACAGGCAAAAATAATCGGGTCTATCTCGATGGTTCCTTTTGAGAATATGCATAGAACCGTCCGTCCGTCCGTCTGTCCATGTTAAATTGTAAACAAAGTACAAGTCGCATTTATGATCCGAATTGGATGAAATCTGACAGAGCTCATTTGTTTGGCCCAAGGACGAATCATATTGAAATTGGGAAAAATCGGCTCCGATTTAGATATAGCACCCATATATATCTTCGCCCTATTTAAGGTAAATTGTGTACCAAAGTCCCTATATATCTTTCGATTTTCACGAAATTTTCGTGAAAATCGGTTTAGATTTAGATATAGCTCCCATATATAGCTTCGCCCGATTTTAGGTAAATAGTCCATTAAAGTCCCTGGGAATATTTTGATTAGCACGAATTTCGGCATAGTGTACTGAATTAAGTCTAGAATGATGTGTGAAAAGTTTTGAGAAAATCGGTTCAGATTTAGATATAGCTCCCATATATAGCTTCGCCCGATTTTAGGTAAATAGTTCACTAAAGTCCCTGAAAATCTTTTGATGCACGAAATTTGGCACAGAGTTATGAATAAGATCGAGAATGATGTCTGCCAAGTTTCGTGCCCCCTGGGCCGCCCCCCTGCGTGCGTCCCTGGTTGGTCCAGTCCGACTTTACTACTTTCCTTACTGGTTTATCATTAAAGAAATTTAGTAAGTCAAGAAAAAGATATTAATCGCTTGGTGCCAAGCTCCCGAAGTTTCTCGCGAATCACTGTATATGTGTTTGGCCTAGCATTGTCCTGGTGGAACACGACACCTCTCCTGTTGGCCAATTCTGGCCCTCTCTGGTCAATTTCTACCTTCAAACGGTGCAGTTGTTGACAGTAGACATCAGAATTTAGCGTTTGGCCATATGGAAGCAACTCATAATAAATAACCCCCTTCCAGTCCCACCAAATGCAGTACCTTCCTGGCCGTTAGTTCTGGTTTGGTTACCGTTTGAGGTGCTTCAACGCTGTTTGACCACGACAGTCACCATCCGTTTAAGAAATGGGTCTTTCTCATTCCGTCTATCTCATTCCTATTCCATCCTATTTTTTCTGTTAATTGGTGTGGCACCCGAACATCGAGCTTCTTTTTGAATCCAGCATTGGTAAATGGTTTAAAGCAGTTTTATGCTCGATTTTTAGCTCCTGGGAGATGTTTCGACTGTTAACATGACGGTCAACTGGAATCATTTCTCCGATTTTATCTACTTCTTTATAATGGATTTCTTTTTCCCCAAAAGCTAATATATAATATAGCTCTCAAATCGAACAATCCTCTGAACACACATTTTATATATAGCTATGATCCTACCTTTAATAAATTTTGGAGTCAAATCCCATAGTTGCTTACAAATACACAGCGTGATATAGAACATCTACTCATTGTTTATTTTTAGTTTTTTCCTGTTATTTTCATTAATACTCTATGTACTTCTAGAAAAATTCGTATTCCGCAAAAATATTGTCTCTACAAATCACAGATGGCGACATCAGATACATTTGAAATATGAAAATAAGACAGTCATTCAACAATGCATTATATACAAATTCGAACATCTGGAAATGCAAGGCAGGCGAACAAACAACCTTTGTCAAAAATTCTCAAAACGCCATTACATATTTTTTCGCCCCTTACAGTTCTAATCAAGCATATCATAACAAGAGGAACATTACAACATTTGGTTTTAAGTGTCATCCGAGGATAAGTGGATAGGTACATCCCTCATCATTAATGCCATCATATTAATCTAATAGCTAACAAAAGGGATCCTTTTTTTTTTGAGAAATGTTAAGTATGTACTCAATGTCAATGTGTGGTTATAATATATATCATAACAATAGCAACCACCAACATTACGACTGCCAATATTATTTTCAATATTCCTGTCATAAGGTTTTTTTTGTGTCCCTACTAATATGGACTATATACATACATACTATGTGCAAGAAACAAAAACACACAATTGAAAATATCATTTGCTTGTTGTGTAAATATCATATTTTCATGGCATCATTCACTATTTTACAACAATTATCTGTTTAGGATTATGAGAGGTACATACACAAATACATACAATCAATGTATATTGAGGTGGGTAACATTAGAAGATTTTATATACGCATTTATAATAAAACGTGTTCTTCATTAAAATTGGTAATATTTATTCACCTCATTGTATGTTGCCAATTTTCAATATATTTTCGAATTGGCAGAATTCATTCATTATACCCTACACAACTATGTTGTCAGGGTATTATAGCTTTGTGCAGAACCAAATGTTTGTAACGCCGCGAAATATTGTTCCTAGACCCACCTTTAAGCATACCGATCGTCATATCTCGGCTAGCTGAGTCGACCTAGACATGTGTGTCCGTCCGTCCGTCCGTCCGTCCGTGTGTGTCCGTCCGTCCGTCCGTCCGTCACAGTTATGGACCAATCTTCACGAAATTTTGCATGTAGGATGGGTTCTGGCCAATGAAGATCCCTATTGTTTTTGGAAAAGATCGGTTAATATTTAGGGGATGATATGGACCAAAAACTTTATTTTTTCGGTTTTTCTGGTCGCTCCAGAGGCCATAATTGTGACCCAAACATCGCGAATTTGCATGGAGAAGGGGGTCGGGCCAAAGAATAAGCATGCCTGTTTTTATAAAGATAGGTCAATATTTAGCGGGTCAAATGGACACTGACTTTTGTGTGAAAAATGACATAATTTGTATTCTATGGCGTAGGGCCTAGACCAAGTTGATACCAATTAGATGGTCGTATGTACTCAGATGTGGGAGTTACACTTAAATATTTACAGGTGCTTACGTATTCAGACATTATTTAGTAACCCATTACCAAACTAGAGGGCGGAAATATAGCGCTGATCGCGTTGAAATTTTCCATGAGATTTCAATTATGGTCAGGGACAACGCCTATCATTTTAGGTGATGATCAGATAATAATGAAGTGGACCGAAAATTGAAAGCCCAACATCGGTAAAGAGAATCTGGACAAGTACAGCCCTCGTCTACTCAATATTAGTAATATCTGTTGACCTTTAGTCGGGTGTCAAGAGGGTGTACATAACGCAAAGTTAGATATTCGTGGAAGTTGTGTAGGGTATCGCATGGTCGGCCCCGACCGACTATACTGCTCCGCACACTGGTTTAAAATTAATTTTATTAAAATATACCGATTACTCTATAAGTTATGATCTCTTGAATATGATTACGCAAGAAATACCAAAAGCCAGTAATTTTGCGTACAAGTAACATTTTTCCGATATATCCGATATTTTTGGTGGATTATATCGTCATAAATCATTTGGGATATAAATTTTTCCAAAACTGTAGGTGGATTATAACGGTATAAATTATTGGAGATAGAGAAAATATGTTCCTCTTTCAAAACCTAGTTATTTCATTAGACTGCTTAAACAGTTATGGACTGCAGAACACCGTTGCGGAACGATAACCTAAATTTCAAAATCTTGCTTTTCATATACATTTCCTCATAACTCTGGTATTTGGTAAAACATATCTATATAACTTCTGGGATAAATACATTAGATAGTTATTTTCCATAAAAAAATATACTTCATTATAATATACCAATTACTTTCTAAATTATGACATCTTTAATACGATTACGAAAGAAATACCAAAAATGGGAAATTTTGTGTTCAGGTAAAATGTTTCCGATATATTCACTATGTGAATTAAATGGAAAATAATTACAGAATAAATAAAACAGATTTCCTGCTTTCCAAATCAAGTTAATTCATCAAAATATCGCGATTACTTTAGAAGTTATGAGCTCTAGAATATGCTTACGGAAAAAATACAAAAATTGGAAATATTGAGTTCTGTTTTTTTTATTGCTCTGGTATGAGGTCGATTATATCCAAATATATTTCATTAAAATGTATCGATTACTGTAGAAGTTGTGGTTTCTTTAAATTCAAAGGCGGTCATTTTTCGTTCAAAAACATTTTTTCGTTATCGCCAATATTTTTGTGGGATTAAATTCTGATCATGAATGTAGGTATATTCTTGATCAAATTTCAGGTGAATATTTCGAGTTGTAGCAAACTGGCAAATTTAATATACACCTACATATGGAGGAGCAAACTCATGGATCCTAACTCCGAAGACCTAAACAAAATTTTCCCAAACATCAGCAACATGTGTTACAATCAGAGGGTATATTTCTGTCGACAGGACCGACCAACATTTTTAAATAGTGTTAAATTCCTTAATATTTGAAAGTACAATTACCCACTTTAATAAACATTTCACAAAAACCATTCCCATCAATTACATAATATAGCCCAGCACAAATGCAACATTATGATCCTATTTACTTTTCGTAAAATATACACACGACAAAGTATCCTGAGCCGTACTCTCATGTTGTTTACTCAACGTTTACATGATGAGTCCTTTTTCTTTTGTTTTTATTTCCTTTGCTATGTGTGTTTGTGCAAAACCTATTCTATTGTTTTCTTCGTCACTGATATTGCAAAGGCCACAGGTAAAAGAAGACCAGATGACAACATCACAATTGCCGAACTACCCTTGTTATATGCTCGTCACACGCTCATCATATTTGTCAATATCATATTTTGTGAGAATTTAGATCATTCCCTTAATGAAATACAGTGAGGGTTGATAGTTTTGTATTCTGTCATTGGCAGTGTGATGTGAAAATTCATGTTGTCTTCTAATGTCGCTGCTATGCTTTTCTACATAACACAGTGGGAGAATGGTTGAAAAATATGCAGGGATATTTGTACAAAACTTTTTGAAACACAAATTTAAATATTCCTTATATTTGTTATCGATTTCATAATATTAATTGTATAAATTAAATAATTCAATTATTTTTTAATGTAAGAATTGTTCCACAGTTAGTTTTTTGTTTCGAGAATTTCGAAATATACACAATTTCCCCCATTGTGTTTAACATCGTTGTCGAATGACAGACAATCTATTCCCGTATGTTTATTTTGTGTCATGATCACCAAAAATAATAGAAGAAAATTCGTGTAACCACCTTTACAATTCTTATCATCGTATTCAATGAATATATCCTCCCTTAATTGTAAATGTTTGAATGTTTTTTCCCATTCTATTGTTTAAACATTTTCCATGCCATACCTAAATTTGCAGTTGGGTGTGTGAGTTTGTAAGACATGTTTTTTATGGTTTCCTCTTGCGTGCGTGTGTGTGGTTTGAGTCACTCACTCTCGCATTCGGTTTGTCATTTGTGGTTGGTTGACAATTAATGCGACAATTTGTTGACAACCAAATGATGATTGTGGTTGGGCGTTGTGGTGTTCAAATGTGTAAGAGGGAAGTATTCAGACTGCCTCCCTATTGGTTGTTTGTCAAGAGCCAATAGCATTGCAAATAACATATTCAATATGGACATTTTAAATTGGTGGAGATATATATTTACATTAGTTGGGGTTAGTGTATCAGTAGACGGCACTTTTACACTAGAAAGACTGGAATTTTGTATATACTTATATTGCCTAAAATCGGTCAAAATGACTTCATTCCCTACACAACTATGTTGTCAGGGTATTATAGCTTTGTGCAGCCCCTAGACCCACCTTTAAGTATACCGATCGCCATATCTCGACTAGCTAAGTCGATCTAGACATGTGTGTCCGTCCGTCCGTCTGTCCATTATAATTTGTAAACACGATACAGGCCACAGTTATGGACCAATCTTCACGAAATTTTGCATGTAGAATGGGTTCTGGCCAATGAAGACCCCTATTGTTTTTGGAAAATATCGGTTAATATTTAGGGGATGAAATGGACCAAAAACTTTATTTTTGTCGATTTTTCTGGTCGCTCCAGAGCCCGCAATTATAGCCCAAATACCGCGAATTTGTGTATGGAGAAAGGGATTGGGCCAAAGAATAAGCATGCCTGTTTTGATAAAGATCGGTCAATATTTAGCGGGTCAAATGGACCTTGACTTTTGTGTGAAAAATGGCAAAATTTGTATTCTATGGCGTATATATTTGCCTCTGAAGGACCTAGACCAGAGAAGTTGATAGTATGTTCAAGAGGAGTGGTTGACCTTTAAATTGGTACCAATTATATGGTCGTATGTCCTCAGATGTGGGAGTTACACTTAAATATTTACAGGTGCTTACGTATTCAGACATTATTTAGTAACCCATTACCACATTAGACGGCGGAAATATAGCGCTGATGGCTTTAAAATTTTCCATGAGATTCCAATTATGGTCACGGACATCGCCTATAATTTTCGGTGATGAGCAGATAATATTTTTGGGATGAAGTGGACCGAAAACTTAACTTTTTGTGTTTTTTTTTTTTTTTTTTTTTTTTGATCTATAGGCCGCAATTGAAAGCCCAACCTCACAACATAACCTACGGCAAAGAGAATCTGGACAAGTACAGCCCTCGTCTACTGAATATTAGTAATATTTGTTGACCTGTTAACGCAAAATTAGATTTTCATAGAAGTTGTGTAGGGTATCATATGGTCGGCCCCGTCCAACTATACTGCTCCGCTCACTGGTTTTTTAATATTTATATCCTTCACCACACTGTGGTACAGGGTATTATGTCTTTGTGCATATGTTTGTCGAGATAGACACAGGGTTCCTTTTATACTGCTTTCCGTAAAGATCCATAGCTAGGCCGATTGGCAAAACGTACTGAAATTAGTAGAAATTAATCTCGGGCAAGTTTCCTTGAAATAGGTTCAGATTTAGATATAGCCTAGCTTCCATATATAATTTCGACCTAGTCATGGTGATTGTAAACCAAATAATCAATGGGTGGTTGATTGATATTACATTTTAAACAGAGAAGCATACCAAATAGCGTGCGTAAAGTTAGCTTAAAGTCTATTTACAAAGTATGGAATAGATTGCAGAATGACATGTGTAAGGATTGATGTTGGTCGGTTTACATATAGATGAAGATCGCATTTTTAAGTTCGTTCAATTTCATGTCAATGTTCCTTCGAAAATATGACATCTGTAAAGACACATATGTAGAATATCCCCAAAGTGGTGAAGTGTATCATATAGTCCGCCCGGTCCATTTTTTTTATTGGTTTTACATCATACAATCATACAAAACGTTGTTATTATTTGTTTTCGGTGGAAGGGCTCTCGAGTTTCCCTTTTTGAAAAATAAGAGTGCGGACAAAATGTTCGAAAAAGAGTAAGAGTTTACTCTATGAGTGAAATCTATTGGAAATATAATTTATTTATTTTTCCCGATTTGAGTGTTCGTTTGTGTTCCTAGAGTATCAAACGGTTTTCGATGTTGTTGTACTGACCTGGTCATATAAGAAATTTACTTTATGCAATAATAAAAGTAGTTTGATTATTTAATATTTCACAAGAGGTCAAAATGACCGATTTTAGGCAATATAGTTATAGCACATGTGAATACGGGTGTGAAAGAGGTGGGAGGCAGATACTGTGATTACTAAACGTAGTTCTATGTGGCACAAAAAATCACCAAATTGTAAAAAGCTGTGTCATAGTATACACAATTGCTTTTGTACTTGAAATTGAAAAACGGTCAAAGTGACCGCCCTCGGCAATCTAGTTTTAAGGATTCAAGGAAATAAAATCGGCTTAGATTTAGATATAGCACCATATACAGTGGTTGTCGAAAAAATATGCAACTGAAATAGACTATGTGGAAATATTTGTCGGATAAATGTCAGATTTTTTATGATTTGTTGGCATTTTAAAGGTAACTTTATAATGCCTCTCTCATAGAAGTACTGTTCTCTATTTGCAAAAAAAAATCAAATAGTCGATTTTCACAATCTTCCCTAGGTACCTAATTTGTATCATTAAAGACATTTTGCAATGCCAGAATAGTATGATAATCGCTTGATGTCAAGTCCGAACTGTATAGCGGATGTATTAAAACTTCCCAACCAAGCTCCCGAAGTTTCTGGCGAGTCACTGCAGATGTGTGTGGCCTAGCGTTGTCCTGGTGGAACACGACACATCTCCTGTTGACCAATTCTGGTCGTTTTTGGTCATTTAATAGTAAAAATTATCTATACTAATAAAAGAGTAAAGTGATTGACTGACTGATTTAACGATTCATCAACGCCCAGAAGAAACGGCTGAAGCTAGAATCTTGAAATTTTGGGTGAGGGTCACTCTTGGTCCAAAGGTGACAGATAAGGCTGGGTTTGTGGAAATTCGTACTAGAGCGGTACGAAAAGTACTAAATGTGATACCATTTGCATTTGGCGAAGCGGTAGAGCTAAACCTCTGAAATGTAGCAAAGGGGTTTTGAAAATTAGAAATATAAGTATCCGAAAAGTACTAAATTTGGTACAATATCGTATCGTGTGAATGGATTGAGCGAAAAACTCTATATTTGGAATGCAAATTAAGGTTGAGAAGTAGAGTCGATATGTACGCATATATGTGTACGAAAAGCACTATATGGCACTATATTTGGTACAAATTTGATTTGGAGGTACAAATCGAGCTGGAATCCTGAAAATTGAAAGTAACATTACCGTCGGACTGTAGGATTGGGATATGTACATAGTTTTGGAAATTTCTTACTTATGTGTACGAAAAGTACTAAATCGTACTATAATTGGTATAATTTGGATTTGGGTGAACCGATAGAGCTGGAACAATGAAGTTTTGAGTTAGGATCATTGTAGTGATGTAGGATTAGGGCCAGGATTCAGTTTAACAAATTAATACTTATGGGTACTAAATGTGGTACAATTTTATTTTAGGTGAACCAATAGAATCATGAAATTTGGAGTCAGGATCACTGTTAAAGTGTAATATGGAAATATGTAGGAAGTTTTAGAAATTTGTACTAATGCGTACTAAATTTGATACAATTTAAATTCTAGGTTAAGCGATAGAGTTAAAATTATGAAATTTTGATTTAGGATCAATGTGGAACTGTAGGATTGGGGTATGTAGGAAGTTTTGGAAATTGGTACTACTGTGTACTAAATTTGATAAAATTTGAATTGTGGGTGAACCAATAGAGTTTGAATCCTGAAACTTGGATTTTGTATCACTGTGGGGGTGTTGGTTTGGGGTAAGAAGGGGGTTCTGGAAATTCGAACTACTTTGTACTAAATTTGGTACAATTTGAATTGTAGGTGAACTGATAGAGTTTGAATCCTGAAACATAGATTTAGGATCACTGTGGGAGTGTTGGTTTGGGGTAAGAAGGAGGTTCTGGAAATTCGTACTACTTTGTACTAAACTTGGTACAATTTGATTTGTGGGTCAACCGATAAAGTTGGAATCTTGGAACTTGGATTTAGAATGACTGTGGTGGTGTAGGATTGGGGTATGTAGGAAGTTTTGGCAATTGGTACAAGTATGTACTAAATTTGGGGTAGGAAAGAGGTTTTGGAAATAAGTACTCCTGTGTACTAAATTTGGTACAATTTGAATTGTTGGTGAACCGATAGAGTAGGAATCCTGAAACTCGGATTTAGGATGACTGTGGGGGTGTAGGATTGGGGTATGTAGGAAGTTTTGGAAAATGGTACAACTATGTATTAAATTTGGTACAATTTGAATTGTGGGTAAACCGATAGTGTTGGACTCCTTAAACTTGGATTTAGGATCACTGTGGGGGTGCTGGTTTGGTGTAAGAAGGAGGTTTTGGATGTTCGTACCACTGTGTACTAAATTTGGAACAATTTAAATTGTGGGTGAACCAATATAGTTGGAATCCTGAAATATGAATTTGGAATCATAGGCATGAAGTTTTGTTGGATGGTTGAACAGGGTACTTATGGAAATAATGTGTGCTAAATGGAAAATTTGGATTTGGGTGAACCTTTAGAACTCGAATCATGAAATTTGGTATTAAATGGTACTCAAATTTAATTTATGGTTCACACATTAATGTGAATTTGTTTTTCTGACATATGCAGGTTGCTGTGAAAATAAAATAATATGTTATTACATGTTTAAATATTTCAGACATTCGCTAACGAAGTTGCGGGCATCTGCTAGTAAAGCGATAATTTCCATGGTAGTTGTGTAGAATACAACTATATAGCCAGAGGGAGAGCTCATCTTTTATAACTCTGTGGTCAAGGATAACAGGCAAAAGAAATCGAGATGGTTACTTTTGAGAATATACATAGAATCACTTTTTGGGTCGATTTATGCATGTCCGCCAGTCCATATATTCTTGTGAACAAAGTACATGTCGCATTTATGATATATATATATATATATATATATATATATTTTACCGATTGAGTCATTGATTGAGCCATTTGTTAACATTGACCCAAGTCGGTGTTTTGAGAATTTTGGACAAATCTTTCAACCGAATTTTCTGTAAATTATATTTTGTATTCTCATTGGCTGTCAAATCTCACTACCATCAAATATCAATATTGATCTTCGTTTAATTATATTCCCATAAAATGGTAGCCCTTCTATTAGATATTTTGAAAATTTTAATCATATTTTTCTAACGAATTTTAGTATGCTAAATAAGGGCTACCCTAAAAATTTGACCAATATTAAAAATATTTGGCAAGGAGATGGATGTATCGATGTTAGGTCTTTGTTCACTTACTAAAAGGAAAGACACCGATGAAAGTAAACCAATTTACAATGATTGAGTATATAGAAAAATCCAAAAGGCAGCTATTGGCTATACCTCGAAAAATGCTAAGCCTGTCCATAAAATCATCAGACAGGTACATTTGTTAAGTATGCTTTAGATCGGTTTATATATTACTGTGGGCTACAATATGAATCGCAGTAACACCTCATGTATACACCCAAAGTGGTGTAGAGTACCATATAGAAGACTTTTGTCCTTCCTTACTGTTTGAGAATTTAATTCTGCATAGTTGCGAAACACTCTTACCTTTATTGTAAGCCATTCAAGATTATGCCTCGTGTATTTCGTGAAAAAAAATAAAAATAAAATTTTTAGTAAGATCAATGACTCATGTACAGCTCGTTTTTTCTGCATATTTTAATATTAAAAAAAATTCTTCGCTGATTTTCTGCTGGCTAATAAGTGAAAAGCTATGTCAGCTCCGCACATACAATGTGCATGAACATATTGTTGCAATATTTACGCAACATAATAACATTATTGTAGTAGCGAAAATTTCGAATTCACTTTACAAACTCCACCGAGTGATGTTCGCAACTCCTGTGTGACTTTGAACTTGCAAAGTAATTATAACATCTCTATCACTTAACTTCAATAATTTCCATAATGTCTATGGCAAATTCTCGTCAGTCAGGTTGAATATCTATGGATATCGTTTTTGTTTTTTTTTTTTTTTTGCTTCTTTTTGTTTACAACAAAATGCAAAGATGAATGGGAAAAATGCGCAAAAACAATCTTTACTGAAAGTATCTACGTACATCGCGATGGCCGTACATGTTGACGACGATCATGATGAGAAAATCATTATGCATTACATTAAAAATGACGCAACTTTTAATTGATTACAATAAACAAGTGGAAAAAGATAGAGAAAGAGAGGGAGTGAACAAGTGAATGAATATGTTTACGTCGACAACTGTAATGACAGTAAGCGATAGGGAACAAAAAAGTAATTACAGGAGCATGTTGTTACTTTGGAAGGGCAAACAAAACTGGGTTGATACCCTATCAGGGTTATGACAAATGACAGGTAACAAATGGAGAAATTAAAACAACAAAAATACAGTAAATGCTTTATAACATCCAACATAATACTGGGAGTCTTTATAGGCGAGATGAAGGGCATGGAGTCCTTGCAGACTAGCAGAAGAATAGGCAGACTTTGTAGACCAGTTGAAGGGCAGAGAGTATGTACAACCGAGCTGGCCAGCTGAAGAACTGGGTGTCTTTATAGACGAGATGAAGGACTGGAAGTCTTTATAGACAAGCAAAAAAGCATCGAGTACTTGTAGACTAGCAGAAGGGCAAAGAGTATTTACAACCGAGCTGTGGGACTAAAAGTCTATATAGACCAGATGAAGAACTGAGAGTTTTTATGGACGAACTGAATTGCTGGGTGTCTTTATAGACGAACTGAAGGCCAGGGAAACTTTATAGACGTGCAAAAGACCCGGAGCTGAAGACATGAGAGTCTGTAAAGGCGAGCTGAAGACATGAGAGTCTGCAAAGGCGAGCTGAAGACATGAGAGTCTGTAAAGGCGAGCTGAAAGAGTGGCAGTCTTTATAGACGTGCAGAAGACTTGGGAGCCTTTGTAGACGATCTGAAGACAAGGGAGTCTGTTTAGACGAGATGATGGTCACTTGTAGACTAGTTGAAGGGCTGGGAATATTTACAACCGAGCCGAGGGACAAAGAGCCTATATATACAACCTTAAGAACTGGGAGTCTTTTTAGACGAGATGAAGAGCTGGAAGTATTTATAGACAACCAAAAAAGCATGGAGTCCTTGCAGACTAGCAGAACGACTAGCTGAAAGGCAAAGAGTATTTACAACCGAGCTGTGGGACTAATAGTCTATGTAGACCAGCTGAAGAACTGAGAGTT
>NW_026889419.1:0-12829 GCF_032173495.1 Musca vetustissima
TTTTTTGTTACAAACATATGCACAAAGACATAATACCCTGTAACACAGTGTGGTGAAGGGTTTAAAAAAATAATTGTTTGAATAGTTATAAAGTATTTCCGAAATATTTAATTTTGGGGTCTTTTGTGTAAATATTAACTCCAGTTCTTGTTGCCTATTTAATATGGATGTTTAAGAAACCATGAACCAAAATGTTGCTGTCACTTCCGAAATACTCAAAATATCGACATTTGGGGGCTACCGTAATATTGAGGATATGCAAAACTTTGGACGATTATTTGGAAGATTTAGTACTCAATTAGAACCCATCATACCAAATCACAGCCAATTGTTAATACTTGGATAATATTAAAAAAATTTTGGCAGGGATGTTTGGTAGCCAGAGGGAATCTAAATCAAACTACCAATATCAAACTACATCCAATTAAATTGCAAAATGTCTCGAAAATCCTCAAAATACCGTTCGGTGCTACTGCTATAGGCTAAAAATTCAGCAAATCATATTTGTAAATATTTTATAGAGAGATCGGTTCAAATTTCGATATAGTTTCCATACATATTTTCTTCCGATTTTAAGTAAATGGTGCACCAAACTCCTCATATGTGTCAAGTTATTTGTTTGCATCAGCATAGAGAGACCAGTTTAGTTTTTTTAAACCAGAAGAGAGAGAACGGTTGGACGATGTCGATTTTTAAAATTTGTTCATTAATTACAAAACTACTTATATCACTTGTAAGAAATTCAATATTTTTTTTTAATAAATTCATTTCATTGTAGACCATTTTGAGTCTATAGGAAATAAATTTTCTTTTCCTCTATTCCAGCCATATACACCAAAAGAAGCAACATGCAAATGTCCATTTCCCCTTGTTTGAGTTTTGGACTACATGCCATTTCGTCACCACTACATACATTTGGGTAAAACATTATTCTTTGTCAAACAAAAGTCTGACACTTTTAATTGACACAAATTCTTAATTAACAAAATGAGTGGTGCCCGAAATAAAAATCTTATCAGACAAATATTAGCACAGAGACAGAAAGTCAGCCAGCCACTCACCCAGCCAACTGTATATTATGTTTCTCTTATGGCTACACTGCGATGGACCTTACAAAGACGCAAGTCGTCGGCACCTTTTCTTCTTCCTTCAATGTTCTCTTCTTCTTCATCTTTTGAAGATGAAAAAACCAACAAACCAAAGCGTTCAAAAAGCCATGACAAAAATACATCCAAATGTAATATTTGTGAAGAGCATGATGCAACTACTAACACTGCAAATGGAAGCTATGCTAAAAAACCTTGCATGTAGACACACAAACATACGTAAATGTTAAACTAAATTTTATAAATAAAACTAGCGGGCCCGCAAAGGTTGTCTTGCCTAACAATATTGTTTTTTTTATAATTATCGGCATTTTAGATTTGTTTTTATGTACTCAACCATAAGGTGGAGTGTACATATTTTTGTAATACCTTGGTATTTATCAGAGCACACATAAAGTAATATTACAGTACTGCTGTTTATGAGTGAGTGTTGTTGCTAATAATTGAATTCGTTAAAAATAAACTTAACAAATTTAAATTCACATATATATGTTTGACTTTTGGATTTAATTAAACGTTTCCCAATATATTTATAAAACTTACATATAACGGTAGGGCAAAATTAAGTCAGCTGTTTATACCCTCCACGATTTAAGGTAGAACTTTGAAATTTGCACATACATCGTAAGATTTGGTTATTGAAAATGTTAAATTTTGCTTCTAATTTATTATTAGGTAGCAAAATTGCTCTCAGAGTACAAAATAATTTGAAAAGTTCGGGAACGCAAGTCTAGTAAATATGCCAAAATTAGATGGCAATACTTCAAAATCAACATAACAGCCAATCAGAAGTAGGCATTCCTGGTTTTAGGTTCTGGAACGGAACTAATGTCAATCTACTTTCATATTTTCAAATTTTTAAAAATTGACAAATGGAGGCTTTTAAGAAATGATACATTACCAATTTCAGCCCAAAATATTTCAAAATAACAACTTCGACGTGGTGCAATCAAAATAGTTCGATACTAAATTCGTGGAAAGGCAAATATGCTTCATAATATTTTTTTCCAATTTTTTCGCGGTTTTCGATTTTTTCTCACCTTTTAATCCATTTCAACACTAAGATCAGATAAATCCGTTCAGCCGTTCTCGAGTTTTAGCGAGACTAACGAACAGCAATTCATTTTAATATATCGTAATCATAAATGCAAACGGACGTAACTATAGAGAAAATCGAAATTGACTTTTTGTTTGATAACTGATCGTCTAATCAAACTACACGTTCGCACAAAAATTTAGACATCTAACGTCAAAAACAGCGATTTTATTAAAGAAATTCAAACGGGCGTAACTACAATAGCATTTTTATACCCTTCACCACACTGTGGTACAGGGTATTATGTCTTTGTGCATATGTTTGTAAAAGGCAAAAGGAATCGAGATAGACCCATAGTTACTTTTGAGAATATGCATAGAATCACTTTCTGAGTCGATTTACGCATGTCCGTCTGTCCGTCCGTCCGTCTGTCCGTCCGTCCATGTATTTTTGTGAACAAAGTACAGGTCGCATTTATGATCCGATTTGGATGAAATTTGGCACAGTTCACTTATTTGGCCCAGGGACGAACCCTATTGAAATTGAGAAAAATCGGTTCAGATTTAGATATAGCTCCCAAATATAGTTTCGTCCGATTTCATGTAAATGGTGTCCCAAAGTCCCTATATATCTTTCGATTTGCACGCAATTTGGCATAACGTACTGAATTAAGCCCAGAGTGATGTCTGCCGCGTTTCTAGAAAATCGGTCCAGATTTAGATATAGCTCCCATATATAGTTTCGTCCGATTTCATGTTAAGTGGTGCAACAAAGTCCCTATATATCTTTCGATTTGCACGCAATTTGGCATAACGTACTGAATTAAGCCCAGAGTGATGTCTGCCAAGTTTCGAGAAAATCGGTCCAGATTTAGATATAGCTCCCATATATAGTTTCTTCCGATTTCATGTAAATGGTGCACCAAAGTCCCTATATATCCTTCGATTTGCACGAAATTTGGCATAACGTACTAAATTGAGCCTAGAGTGATGTCTGCCAAGTTTCGAGAAAATCGGTCCTGAGTTAGATATAGCTCCCATATATAGTTTCGTCCGATTTCATGTAAATGGTGCAACAAAGTCCCTATATATCTTTCGATTTGCACGCAATTTGGCATAACGTACTGAATTAAGCCCAGAGTGATGTCTGTCACGTTTCGAGAAAATCGGTCCAGATTTAGATATAACTCCCATATATAGTTTCTTCCGATTTCATGTAAATGGTGCACCAAAGTCCCTTTATGTCTTTCGATTTGCACAACATTTGGCATAACGTACTGAATTGAGTCTATAATGATGTCTGCTAAGTTTCGTGAAAATCGGTCCAGATTTAGATATAGCTCCCATTTATAGATATAGCTCCCATAGACACATGGTTCCTTTTGAGAATATGCATAGAATCACTTTCTAAGTCGATTTATGCATGTCCGTCCGTCCGTCTGTCTGTCTGTCCATGTTAAATTGTAAACAAAGTACAGGTCGCATTTATGATCCGAATTGGATGAAATTTGGCATAGGTCACTTATTCGGCCCAAGGACGAACCCTATTGAAATTGGGAAAAATCGGTTCAGATTTAGATATAGCTCTCATATATATATTTAACCGATTTAATGTAAACGGTCCCTATATATCTTTCGATTCGCACGAAATTTGGTACAGCCTAATCATTTAGGTCTAGAATGATGTCTGCCAAGTTTCGTGAAAATCGGTCTAGATTTAGATATAGCTACCATATATAGTTTCGTCCGATTTCATGTAAATGGTGCCCCAAAGTCCCTATATATCTTTCGATTTGCAAGAAATTTGGCATAACGTACTGGATTGAGCCTTGAATTATGTCTGCGAAGTTTCGAGAAAATCGGTCCAGATTTAGATATAGCTCCCATATATAGTTTCGTCCGATTTCATGTAAATGGTGCCCCAAAGTCCCTATATATCTTTCGATTTGCACGCAATTTGGCATAACGTACTGAATTAAGCCCAGAGTGATGTCTGCCACGTTTCTAGAAAATCGGTCCAGATTTAGATATAGCTCCCATACATAGTTTCTTACGATTTCATGTAAATGATGCCCCAAAGTCCCTATATATCTTTCGATTTGCACGAAATTTGGCATAACGTACTGAATTAAGCCTGGAGTGATGTCTGCCAAGTTTTGAGAAAATCGGTCCTGATTTAGATATAGCTCCCATATATAGTTTCGTCCGATTTCATGTTAAGTGGTGCAACAAAGTCCCTATATAACTTTCGATTTGCACGCAATTTGGCATAACGTACTGAATTAAGCCTAGTGTGATGTCTGCCACGTTTCGAGATAATCGGTCCAGATTTAGATATAGCTCCCATATATAGTTTCTTCCGATTTCATGTAAATGGTGCACCAAAGTCCCTATATATCCTTCGATTTGCACGAAATTTGGCATAACGAACTCAATTGAGCCTAGAGTGATGTCTGCCAAGTTTCGTGAAAATCGGTCCAGATTAAGATGTAGCTCCCATATATAGTTTCGTCCGATTTCATGTAAATGGTGCACCAAAGTCCCTATATATCTTTCGATTTGCACGCAATTTGGCATAACGTACTGAATTAAGCCCAGAGTGATGTCTGCCACGTTTCGAGAAAATCGGTCCAGATTTAGATATAGCTCCCATATATAGTTTCTTCCGATTTCATGTAAATGGTGCACCAAAGTCCCTTTATGTCTTTCGATTTGCACGAAATTTGGCATAACGTACTGAATTGAGTCTATAATGATGTCTGCTAAGTTTCGTGAAAATCGGTCCAGATTTAGATATAGCTCCCATTTATATTTTCGTCCGATTTTATGTAAATGGTGCACCAAAGTTCCTATATATCTTTCGATTTCTAAGAAATTTGGCATAACATACTGAATTGAGCCTAGAATGATGTCCGCCCAGTTTCGAGAAAATCGGTCCAGATTTAGATATAGCTTCCTTATATAGTTTCGTCCGATTTCATGTAAATGGTGCATCAATGTCCCTATATATCCTTCGATTTGCACGAAATTTGGCATAACATACTAAATTGAGCCTAGAGTGATGTCTGCCAAGTTTTGAGAAAATCGGTCCAGATTTCTTTATAGCTCCCACATATAGTTTCGTCCGATTTCATGTAAATGGTGCAACAAAGTCGCTATATATCTTTCGAGTTGCACGAAATTTGGCATAACGTACTGAATTGAGTCTATAATGATGTCTGCCTTGTTTCGTGAAAATCGGTCCAGATTTAGATATATCTCCCTTTTATTATAGATTAATTTTAAGTAATTGACGCACCAAGGAACCAATAGGCTGATAGGTTCTAAAATTAGTATAACCTAACCTGTGACAAGTTTGTTTGTAATCGCTTCATATTTCGATAGAGCTTCCATATATATTTTCGACCGATTTCAAGTAAATTGGGCATCAAACTCCTCAAGTTAGTCAGATTGACATCAAATTGTGCACAACGTACAAAATTGAGTATTGAATTACGTAATTGCGTTTTCTAGAAGTACAGACATAGTCCAACGGATGACCTATTTATATTTGTTTGAAGTCGATTTACATACTTTATGGATAGATCTTGGTAGATTCACATTTAGATAAATATCACATATTTTATTTCATCCAATTTCATGCTAATAGTCCTGTTTAATGTACCCATAGTGGTGAAGGGTATCATATAGTCGGCCCCGTCCGACTTTACTACTTTCCTTACTGGTTTATATTTGTGTTTTTGCAACAACAACAAGTCTTTATGTTATACGGATTTTCAATTAACCGGTCTTTCTTTTAAGCGAAGTAAAGTGTTTGATAATTCATTCGAAATATTAATTTATAATTTTTTATTCCAATTGAACGATTTTTTCGATAAACCGGCGTTCGCTTTTCCGAATTCGACTGTATATTGTTTATGGTGTCAGTAATTTGAAATACCAATCCAGAACATTTTCGAACATTAAAACCAGTAAGGAAAGTAGTAAAGTCGGACGGGGCCGACTATTTGATACCCTTCACCACTATGGGTATATTGAACATGACTATTATCATGAAATTGTATGAAATAAAATATGTGATATTTATCTAAATGTGAAACGACCTAGATTTATCCATAAACATGTCATTCAATTGTTACAATGGAACAATGTAAGTCGACTTCAAACAAATATCAAAAGGTCATCCGTTGGGCTAGGAACCATGGGTTCGTTTCCTTTTGCCTGTTACAAACATATGCACAAATACATAATACCCTGTACCACAGTGTGGTGAAGGGTATAAATACCGAATTTTGGGAGGTACCGTTATATGGGGGTTACAACAAAACGTGGGCCGATATGTCCCATTTGCAATAGCAAACATTATAGTACTACTAGCAATGCATGTACAAAACTTCAGAGCTTTATCTTAAATATTGCTATATTACGTACACTTAAATTGCATATTCATTATATTTTCCACATCTAAAAATATATCTATCTAATTACAATAAATAAGTACTTTTGGAATAGTTATGAAATTGCATTTCTATCAATCATCTGGTCCTTCCTACTAAAACACAAAGCTCCCTAAAGCCTCTAGTCGTAGTCGTCGAAAAAATCGAAATAATTTCATTTCAAATCAAAGTCATGCATTCATTAGTATTAATTGCATTGATTATTGACACTTTAATCACTGAAATATTTCCACAAATTCTTCAAAAAAAAAAAAAAAAAAATACTAGCACATCCATATTCAAGGTAATAATTAATAAGTAATCGATATTTTTAAGTGATTTAATTTTTTACTTTGTTTTCCGTTGAATAGCATTATCAATTATCGGTGGTTTTTCGCCTCAGAGTATATATTTAATGCGAAAACTGTGTCTATAATTCGATTGAAATCAAATAATTTGTTTTTATAATTTAGTAAATAAATTAGGAAATAGAAACGATTGTATTTTGGAGTTTTGCAAAATTTTTGCACAAAGTTAAATTAATAATCTATCATTAATAGAACACACATATACGTAGTTGAGCAAACCCATCCATTTTTATGTTGTGTAACCACGTAAGCCTTTTAAAGATAATGATAATTATTATCCACCCTTTGTCACGATTATTGGTAAAAGCCAAATTAATTGTAAACAAATAAAAACTTTATGATCAAAAGAGAGGATGCATGGAAAATACAAGTATGAAGTTTGGCGTCGGACAAGCCATTACTATGAAAGTAGTTTTGATAATTTATGGTCGTTTATAGATGAAGCACACTGCATAATTTCCAAGTCATTAAATACGCTTCATGCCCGCAACTATGTCTATAGGGGGGAACTTCAATTAGATTTATTTTCCAAAAGAAGAGAGGAGAATAACTCCTCTCTTCTCCATCCCTAGCATTGAAAAGCTATATAATAATTATCCTTTCTTCACAGGACCGAGATATGATAGCTGTCAAACAGGTATGATTTTTCCCATTTTTTCTGTCCCTTGATTTGGGTCTAATGGTGATTGTTATAAGAAGTGTTAAACAAAATTTAATTGTTTAAAATGTGTAGACTGCCATTTGTCATATGTCCCCTTTGGGATGGATCTCAGCATCTTTTTGTGTTTACAAATCCAATCTATACGTTGGTGGGTGTGTGACATGTGAGGTCGTTGGTTGCAAGTGAAAGACATATGTTGCATATGACGACACACAGCAAAAGAAAAACCAGTAACTAAAGAAGTAAATTCGGACGGGGCCGACTATATGATACCCTTCACCACTATGGGTATATTAAACAGGACTATTATCATGAAATTGGATGAAATAAATAAGTGATATTTGTCTAAATGTGAATCGACCTAGATCTATCAATAAACATGTCATTCGTTCGTTACAATGGAACAAAGGTATATAAATAGACTTCAAGCAAATATCCGCTGTCATCCGTTGGGCTATGTCTGTAGCTCTAGAAAACGCAACTACGTTATTCTACACTCAATTTTGTACGTTGCGCAAAATTTGATGTTAATCTGACAAACATGAGGAGTTTGATGCACAATTTACTTAAAATCGGACGAAAATATATAGCTATATCCAAACATGAACTGATTTCAACGAAACTTGTCACAGGTTAGGTTATACGAAATATGTATATCTAGATATGAACCGATTTTCACGAAACACAGCACACATCATTCCAGCATCAATTCAGTACGCTATGCCAAATTTCGTGCAAATCGAAAGATATATAGGGTCTTTGGTGCACCATTTACATTAAATCGGACGAAAATATATATGGGAGTTCATCTAAATCTGAACCGATTTTCACGAAACTTAATACACATCATTTTATACTCAATTCAGTATGCTGTGCCAAATTTCGTGCAAACCAAAGGATATATAGGAACTTTGGTCCACCATTTACCTTATATCGGACGAAAATATATGGGAGCTATATCTAAATATGAACCGATTTTTAGGAAACTTAACACACATCATTCTAGACTCCATTAAGTACGCTATGCCAAATTTCGTGCAAATCTAAAGATATTTAGGGACTTTGGTGCACCATTTACCTTAAATCGGACGAAAATATATATGGGAGCTATATCTAAATCTGAACCGATTTTCACGAAACTTAGCACATATCATTCTAGGCTCAACTTAGTACGCTGTGCCAAATTTCGTGCAAATCGAAGGATATATAGGGACATTGGTGCACCATTTACATGAAATCGGACGAAACTATATATGGGAGCTATATCTAAATCTGAACCGATTTTCACGAAACTTTGCACACATCACTCAAGGCTCAAATCAGAACGTTATACCAAATTTCGAAAATCGAATGGTGTTTAGGGACTTTCGTGCACCATTTACCTTAAAACGGACGAAAATATATATGGGAGCTATATCTAAATCTGAACCGATTTTTTTCCAATTTCAATAGGGTTCGTCCTTGGGCCAAAATTATTCCAAATTTCTTCGCATTCGGATCATAAATGCGACCTGTACTTTGTTTACAATTTAACATCGACAGACAGACGGACGGACGTACATGCATAAATCGACTTAAAAAGTGATTCTATGCATATTCTCAAAAGGAACCATGTGTCTATCTCGTTTCCTTTTGCCTGTTACAAACATATGCACAAAGACATAATACCCTGTACCACAGTGTGGTGAAGGGTATAACAAATTCTTGTAAAGTTATGAGCTTTTTAATATAGAGAAGAGGGCAAAAATGGGTACAGTACTGATTTGTGTATACAGTCCAAATTATTTAATTCGCTTCGTATTCGAATTGTACGAATTCTGCCATCAGAAATATTTTTGGTTCTTGTAAAAAATAATATATAGAATAATTTTAAATGAAAATAAAAAAATCCGTATATTTTTAATTTAAATTTCTTGTTATTGAGCTTTTGGTTATTGAACCTTGTCTATGGCTCCGACATATATTTTCGATCTAATGTTAATGGTGCAAAAAAAAGCCCCTATATATCTTTCCGTTTGCATATATCCTCCCGTATGTGGGAGGATATATAAGAAGTTTATAACAACAATGTTCATGTTCACCCACAAAATATTTTTCAGGTATAAACAGAATTTGAAAAACAAATCTAAATTGTCGAAAATTATTCCATAACATTATCGCTAAGGCAAGGCAACGTTTACCATGTCAGCTTGTACAAATATATTAAAAAACTTCCTTTAAATTTTCCCAACTAGAGCGTCTGTAATTTGGATCATTATGTTTTCGGAGCATGGATAACCTGGTGGAGGTAGTTAAATTCGGCCCGGCCGTTTTTACATTATATATGAAATATTAATAACAAGTCTCAATGGGACCAATATTGGCAGTATGATGCTCTACTTACATAACATCGGACGAAACTATATACATGTGAGCTATATCTAAATCTGAACCGATTTCAACAAGCTCTCTTCAATCCAGACCTAATTCAGTTCATTAGGTCTAGATTGATGAGGGCTAAGTTTTTTTGAAATCGGTTCAGATTTAGATATAGCTCACATGTATATAGTTTCGTCTGATGTTATGTAAATAGAGCATCATACTGTCAGTATTGGCCCCATTGAGACTTGTTATTAATATTTCATATATAATGTAAAAACGGCCGGGCCGAACTGTGCAAAATTTTGTCTTAATCGGATCAATATTGGCAGTATGGTGCTCTATTTACATAACATCGGACGAAACTATATATGGGAGCTATATCTAAATCTGAACCGATTTTCTCCAATGCGACCTGTACTTTGTTCACAAAAATACATTGACGGACGGACTATCTCGATTATCCTGTTGCAAACATATGCACCAAGACATAATACCCTGTACCATAGTGTGGTGAAGGGTATACATATTATTTTATTTAGTAGTTTCAAAATATGTCCAGATTTACTCAAGTAATGAAACAAAAACACAAATTATTTCCTTATGTTAGTCCTTCCAAATAAATTGTTAATGTTTTCTCTCTCTGGCGTAAACTTTTTATCAATTTCCCACGAGAACACTTTGACTTGAAATATTAGTCTAGCTCAAATAGGTAGGAAAACTATTTACTATTTTGAAATAACAACACAAACAAAAAACGAATACACAAACTTCCGGAAAATAAAAAACATCATCACCATAGTCAATATAAAAACTGGACACAACAACAGCAACAACCATATGGCTAGCTAGGTGACTATGGAATACCATTTCAATAACCATTTGTTTGAAGTAAGGGTTTCTGTCAATATTTACCATATACTCAAACAAAAAATCCAATACCCTGTGTAACGTATTGGCTTCCTCTCATGGTATGAGTAAATGTGGACATGTGTTGATACTACATGTTTGGAATTGCTGACAGTTCCCATGTCAACGTGAGCGGAATATCAATAAATGTTTGGCTTTGCAACACCCAATCTGCATACGGCACCCAGCAGATGCGTTGTTATACCCTCCACCATAGTATGGAGGGTATATTAGTTTTGTTTTTCCGTTTGTAACGCATCGAAATATTCATTTCCGACCCTATAAAGTATATATATTCTTGATCAGCGTAAAATTCTATGAAATTATTCATGTCCGTCTGTTGTAATCACTCTAGCGTCTAAACGAATTGAGATAGATCGCCGAAATTTTGCATAGAGTCGTCTTTTGTCTGCAGGCAGGTCAAGTTCGAAGATGGGATATATCGGTCCACGTTTAGGCATAGCTCCCATATAAGGGTACCCCCCAATTTTCGGTATTTTGAGGTTCTTGATCTCGTTTTACAACCGAATTCGCTGAAATTTGGTACTTTCAGTTCTTATTGGGTAGCAAATGTCCCCACCAAAAATTATAAATATAGGTTAATTTTTTCGGATAGCCCCCATATAAGGGTACTCCCAATTTTCGGTATTTTGGGGATCTTGAGCGCATTTTGCAACCGAATTCGCTGAAATTTTGTACATTGGGTTCTTATTTCGTACCAAATATCTACGCAAAAAATTATAAACATAGGTCCACTTTTTCTGATAGCCCCCATATAAGGGTACCCCCAAATTTTCGGTATTTTGATGTTCTTGAGTGCGTTTTTCCACCGAATTCTCTGAAATCTGTTACTTTGAGTTCTTAATGGGTAGCAAATGTTCCCACCAAATTATAAATATAGGTTCATTTTTCCGGATATCCCTCATATAAGGGTACCCCCAATTTTCGGTATTTTGGGGATCTTGAGGGCGTTTTTCATCAGAATTCGCTGAAATTTGGTACATTTGGTTCTTATTTAGTACCAAATATGTACACAAAAAATTATAAACATAGGTCCACTTTTTCTGATAGCCCCCATATAAGGGTACACCCAATTTTCGGTATTTTGGGGATCTTGAGCGCGTTTTTCAACCGAATTCGCTGAAATTTGGTACATTGGGTTCTTATTTGGTGCCAAATATCTAAACTAAAAATTATAAACATCGGTCCACTTTTTCTGATAGCCCCCATATAAGGGTACCCCCAATTTTTGGTATTTTGGGGTTCTTGATCGCGTTTTTCAACCGAATTCGCTGAAATTTGCTACATTGGGTTCCTATTGGGTACTAAATTTCTCTACAAAAAATTATGAATATAGGTCCACTTTTTCTGGTGGTCCCCATATAACGGTACCTCCTAATTTTCAGTATTTTGGGGGTTTTGATCGTATTTTTCCGCCGAATTAGCTGTAATTTAGTATTTTGAGTTCTTAATAGGCACCAAATCTCCCCACAAAAAATTATGAATATAGATCCATTTTTTCGGATAGCCCCCATATAAGGATACCCCCAATTTTCGGTATTTTGGGGTTCTTGAGCGCGTTTTTCAACCGAATACGCTGAAATTTGCTACATTGGGTTCGTATTGGGTACTAAATGTCTCCACAAAAAATTATAAATACAGGTCCATATTTTGGGATAGCCCCCTTTTAAGGGTACCCCCAATTTTGCGGTATTTTGGGGGGTTTGATCGCATTTTTCGACCGAATTCGCTGAAATTCGGTATTTTGAGTTCTTATTGGGTAGCAAATCTCTACACTAAAAATTATAAATATAGGTCAATTTTTTCTGGTAGCCCCCATATAAGGGTACCCCCAATTATCGGTATTTTAGGGTTCTTGAGCGCGGTTTTCAACCGAATTCGCTGAAATTTGGTACATTGTGTTCTTATTGGGTACCAAATGTTCCCATTAAAAAT